>NC_140008.1:20691711-20839211 GCF_964263955.1 Coregonus lavaretus | reverse complement strand
ACCCCATTTAGGCCCCCTCAGATCAGACCTATGCCCCTCCTACCCACCCCAAGCCCCCCACTCCCACAAAGAGGGCCTCAAAATGAAAGTCACACATACGCCCAGGCCGTGAGCAGGCAAACAGGCCCAACACCCACTCTTACACTAGCCCAAGCCAATGGCATGTACCAGATGCTCAGCAGGCTCTGCTCACAATTACTGGCCTGAGGCCAAACCACACAACCAACAACATTAGACACTTTATGGAACACAAAGCCTTGACTATTTCATCCTGGAATATCCAAGGCCTGAGGTCATCTGCCTTTGGCCTAAAGAGCAGGAATCTGGACTTCACCAAAGAAATCGGAAATACAGACATTGTCATCCTACAAGAAACATGGTATAGAGGAGACGGACCCACTGGTTGCCCTCTAGGTTACAGAGAGCTGGTAGTCCCATCCACCAAACTACCAGGTGTGAAACAAGGAAGGGACTCAGGGGGTATGCTAATTTGGTATAGAGCAGACCTAACTCAGTCTATTAAATTAATCAAAACAGGAACATGTTACATTTGGTTAGAAATTCCTAAGGAAATTATCTCAACAGAGAAAAATGTCCTCCTGTGTGCTACCTATATCCCCCCACTAGAATCCCCGTACTTTAATGAAGACAGCTTCTCCATCCTGGAGGGGGAAATCAATCATTTCCAGACCCAGGGACATGTACTAGTCTGTGGCGACCTAAATGCCAGAACTGGACAAGAACCTGACACCCTCAGCACACAGGGGGACAAACACCTACCTGGAGGTGACAGCATTCCGTCCCCCATATGCCCCCCTAGGCACAACTACGACAACATAACCAACAAAAACGGGTCACGACTCCTGCAGCTCTGACACTGGGTATGTACATAGTCAATGGTAGGCTTCGAGGGGACTCCTATGGTAGGTACACCTATAGCTCATCTCTTGGCAGTAGTACTGTAGACTACTTTATCACTGACCTCAACCCAGAGTCTCTCAGAGCGTTCACAGTCAGTCCACTGACACCCCTATCAGACCACAGCAAAATCACAGTCTACTTGAACAGAGCAATACTCAATCATGAGGCATCAAAGCCAAAGGAACTGAATAATATTTTAAAATGCTATAGATGGAAGGAAAGTAGTGTTGAAACCTACCAAAAAACAATTAGGCAACAACAAATTCAATCCATTCTAGACATCTTCCTGGACAAAATGTTCCACTGTAATAGTGAAGGTGTAAACGTGGCAGTAGAAAACCTAAACAGTATATTTGACCTCTCAGCTTCCCTATCAAATCTGAAAAATCTCTAACAGAAAACCAAAGAAAAGTATCAGCAGTGATAAATGGTTTGATGAAGAATGCAAAAACCTAAGAAAGAAATTGAGAAACCTATCCAACCAAAAACATAGAGACCCAGAAAACCTGAGCCTACGCCTTCACTATGGTGAATCACTAAAACAATACAGAAATACACTACGGAAAAAGAAGGAACAGCATGTCAGAAATCAGCTCAATGTAATTGAAGAAGCCATAGACTCTAACCACTTCTGGGAAAATTGGAAAACACTAAACAAACAACAACACGAATAGCTATCTATCCAAAACGGAGAAGTATGGGTAAACCACTTCTCCAATCTTTTTGGCCCTATAACAGAGAACAAACAGCAAAAACATATACATGATCAAATGCTAATCTTAGAATCAACTATTAAAGACTACCAGAACCCACTGAATTCTCCAATTACATTGAATGAACTACAGGACAAAATACAAACCCTCCAACCCAAAAAGTCATGTGGTGTTGATGGTATCCTCAATGAAATGATAAAATATACAGAACACAAATTTCAATTAGCTATACTTAAACTCTTTAACATCATCCTTAGCTCTGGCATCTTCCCCTATATTTGGAACCAAGGACTGATCACCCCAATCCACAAAAGTGGAGACAAATTTGACCCCAATAACTACCGTGGGATATGCATCAACAGCAACCTTGGGAAAATCCTCTGCATTATCATTAACAGCAGACTAGTTCATTTCCTCAGTGAAAACAATGTACTGAGCAAATGTCAAATTGGCTTTTTACCAAATTACCGTACGACAGACCAGGTATTCCCCCTGCACACCCTAATTGACAAACAAACAAACCAAACAAAGGCAAAGTCTTCTCATGCATTGTTGATTTCAAAAAAGCTTTTGACTCAATTTGGCATGAGGGTCTGCTATACAAATTGATGGAAAGTGGGGTTGGGGGAAAAACATACGACATTATAAAATCCATGTACACAAACAACAAGTGTGCGGTTAAAATTGGCAAAAAACACACACATTTCTTTCCACAGGGCCATGGGGTGAGACAGGGATGCAGTTTAAGCCCCACCCTCTTCAAAATATATATCAAAGAATTGGCGAGGGCACTAGAACAGTCTGCAGCACCCGGCCTCACCCTACTAGAATCTGAAGTCAAATGTCTTCTGTTTGCTGATGATCTGGTGCTTCTGTCACCAACCAAGGAGGGCCTACAGCAGCACCTAGATCTTCTGCACAGATACTGTCAGACCTGGGCCCTGACAGTAAATCTCAGTAAGACAAAAATAATGGTGTTCCAAAAAAGGTCCAGTTGCCATCTAGACACCGTTGCCCTAGAGCACACAAAAAACTATACATACCTCGGCCTAAACATCAGCGCCACAGGTAACTTCCACAAAACTGTGAACGATCTGAGAGACAAGGCAAGAAGGGTCTTCTATGCCATCAAAAGGAACATAAAATTTGACATACCAATTAGGATCTGGCTAAACATACTTGAATCAGTTATAGAACCCATTGCATTTTTACATTTACATTTTAGTCATTTAGCAGACGCTCTTATCCAGAACGACTTACAGGAGCAATTAGGGTTAAGTGCCTTGCTCAAGGGTGTCAGAGTGCTGTGTGTGGATGTAGTGAAGGGAATCAAGCGCAGGAACAAGGATGTTCTTCAACAGACTTTAGTAATTTCCAAAACAGGAATGAGTCGCCAACCCAACCGGGCGGCACGAACAAATTACGCACAACACACAGTGCGGAAAACAAGAAAAAGCGCACGCAGTGCGAACTCACGAAATAACAACAAACGAGAGAGAAAACTCCTCGGAGGCAATAGCTGACAATAACAATCACACATAACACCTGACCCAAATAAACGAAACTAAATAGGGAACACAATCAAACACTAACAAGGGACAGGTGTTACAAACAGACAAAACCAAATGAACATGAAACATAGAACGGTGGCAGCTAGTACTCCGGAGACGACGACCGCCGAAGCCTGCCCGAACAAGGAGGAGGAGCAGCCTCGGCCGAAACCGTGACAGTACCCCCCCCAGCCGTGCGCCGACCCGGGGCTCGGGGACGACCCGGACGACGCGGAGCAGGGCGCGCAGGATGACCCCGATGGAACTCGGTCAGCAGGGACTGGTCCAATATGTCCCTCCTTGGCACCCAGCACCGCTCCTCCGGGCCGTACCCCTCCCACTCCACGAGATATTGAAGACCCCCCATCCGGCGTCTCGAATCAAGGATGGACCTCACCGTGTACGCCGGAGCCCCCTCGATGTCCAACGGGGGCGGAGGAGTCTCCTCTATCTCATACTCCTGGAGTGGACCAGCTACCACCGGCCTGAGGAGAGACACATGGAACGAGGGGTTAATATTCCTATAGTCAATAGGCAGTTCTAACCTGTAACACACCTCGTTCAACCTCCTCAGGACTTTGAATGGCCCCACAAACCGCCGACCCAGCTTCCGGCAGGGCAGGCGGAGGGGCAGGTTTCTGGTCGAGAGCCAGACTCGATCTCCAGGTGCGTACACAGGCCCCTCACTGCGGTGGAGATCGGCGCTCGTTTTCTGCCGACGGATGGCCCGCTGCAGATGTACGTGGGCAGCGTTCCATGTCTCCTCCGAGCGCCGTACCCATTCATCCACCGCAGGGGCCTCGATCTGGCTCTCGTGCCAAGGTGCCAGAACCGGCTGGTACCCTAACACACACTGGAAAGGGGTTAGTTGGGTGGAGGAGTGGCGGAGAGAGTTCTGTGCCATTTCGGCCCAAGGAACGTATCTCGCCCACTCCTCCGGCCGGCACTGGCAATAAGACCTCAGAAACCTACCCACCTCCTGGTTAACACGTTCAACCTGCCCATTACTCTCCGGATGGTAACCCGAGGTAAGGCTTACCGAAACCCCCAACCGTTCCATAAACGCTCTCCACACTCTGGAGGTGAACTGGGGGCCTCGGTCAGACACTATATCTTCGGGTACCCCGTAATGCCGGAAGACATGGGTAAACAGAGCCTCAGCGGTCTGTAGGGCAGTGGGTAGACCCGGCATGGGAAGGAGACGACAGGCCTTCGAGAACCGATCCACAACGACCAGGATGGTAGTATTCCCCTGTGAGGGGGGAAGGTCGGTAACAAAATCCACCGAGAGGTGGGACCAGGGTCGTTGTGGAATGGGCAGGGGTTGTAGCTTACCCCTGGGCAAATGTCTGGGCGCCTTACACTGGGCACACACCGAACAGGAGGAGACATAAATCCTCACATCCCTAGCTAACGTTGGCCACCAGTACTTCGTGCTAAGGCAGTGCACTGTCCGGCCGATACCCGGATGGCCAGAGGAGGGGGACGTATGAGCCCAACAAATGAGGCGATCGCGTACCTCGAGCGGAACGTACGTCCGACCCACTGGACACTGTGGAGGACTTGGGTCGGTGCGTAACGCCCGCTCGATCTCGGCATCAACCTCCCATACCACCGGTGCAACCAGACAAGACTCTGGTAGTATGGGCGTGGGCTCCACGGACCTCTCCTCCGCGTCATATCGCCGAGACAGAGCATCTGCCTTCCCGTTCTGGGACCCAGGGATGTAAGTGATTTTAAACACAAACCGGGCTAGAAACATAGTCCAGCGGGCCTGGCGAGGATTCAGTCTCCTAGCTGCCCGGATGTATTCCAGGTTACGATGGTCAGTTAGAATGAGGAAAGGGTGTTGAGCCCCCTCGAGCCAATGCCGCCACACCTTCAGGGCCTGTACCACGGCTAACAGCTCCCTGTCTCCTACGTCATAATTCCGCTCCGCCGGACTGAGCTTTTTAGAATAAAACGCACAGGGACGGAGTTTAGGTGGTGTGCCAGAACGTTGGGAAAGAACGGCCCCTATACCGGCCTCTGACGCGTCCACCTCTACCTGGAAAGGTAAAGAGGGATCTGGATGCGCCAACACCGGCGCCGAGGTAAACAGGTCCTTCAGTTTCCCAAAAGCCCTGTCCGCCTCAGCTGACCACCGCAAGCGCACCGGACCCCCCTTCAACAGAGACGTTATGGGAGCTGCCACCTGTCCAAAACCCCGGATAAACCTCCGGTAATAATTTGCAAAACCCAAGAACTGTTGCACCTCCTTCACAGTGGTTGGGGTCTGCCAATTACGCACAGCTGACACCCGGTCTACCTCCATCTTCACCCCTGACGCAGACAACTGATAACCCAGAAAGGAGACCGACTTCTGAAAGAACAGACATTTCTCTGCCTTGACATATAGGTCATGCTCCAACAGCCTCCTCAATACTCGGCGCACCAGGGCTACATGCTCTGCTCGGGTAGGACTGTACACCAGAATATCGTCGATGTACACGACTACTCCCTGTCCCTGCATGTCCCGGAAAATCTCATCGACGAAGGATTGGAAGACTGAGGGAGCATTCATTAACCCATATGGCATGACTAGATACTCGTAGTGTCCGGAAGTCGTGCTAAACGCTGTCTTCCATTCATCGCCCTCTCTAATGCGCACCAAGTTATATGCGCTCCTGAGATCCAATTTTGTAAAGAACTGCGCACCGTGCAATGACTCCGTCATAGTCGCAATCAGAGGAAGTGGATAGCTGTACTTCACCGTAATCTGATTGAGACCGCGGTAATCAATACACGGGCGCAGACCTCCATCCTTTTTCTTCACAAAAAAGAAACTCGAGGAAGCGGGTGAAGTGGAGGCCCGTATGTATCCCTGTCTCAGAGACTCAGCGATGTACGTCTCCATTGCCTTCCTCTCCTCTTGAGACAAGGGATACACATGGCTCCGCGGGAGAGCTGCTCCTGACTGGAGATCTATCGCACAATCCCCCCGTCTATGAGGCGGCAGCTGCGCCGCCCTAGTTTTACTAAACACCAGTTTCAAATCCTCATACTCGGGGGGAATATGCAGTGCTGGCATTAGATTCAGACTTTCCACCGAGGTCGCCCCTATGGAAACACCCAGACACCGCCCCTCACACTGGGCAGACCACCCTTTAAGAGCTTTCTCTCGCCACATAATAGTAGGGTCATGGGTCATCAACCAGGGAAGGCCCAGCACTACCGGATACGCAGGAGAGTCAATCAGATAGAGCTGAATCGTCTCCTCATGACCCTCCTGCGCCATCATCTTAAGGGGTGCTGTGACCTCCCTAATCAACCCAGACCCTAACGGACGGCTATCTAGGGCATGAACAGGGAAAGGCTTATCAACTGGAAGGAGGGGAATCCCTAACTCTATACAAAACTGGCGATCTACAAAATTCCCAGCTGCGCCTGAATCTACCAGCGCCTTATGCTGGGAACGAGGTGCAACCTGTGGAAAACAAACAGGCAAGGTTAGGTGAACGACAGAAAGCTCTGGGGAAGTAGGGCGCCTACTCACCTGGGGGGACCCCCCAATGCGTGACCTGCCTTCTCCTCCACCGGGGGACCCTCCCCAACACCTAGCCGCGGTGTGCCCTCCACGGCCACAGTTAGTGCAGGGAACGGCCCCCCTCGGGTTCCTACTCCTCCGTTCTCTAGCGCCAGCACCCCCGAGCTCCATAGGGCTCGGCTCGGAGGTGCTGGAGGGTGAAATGGGCGAACCCCACCCGGGACGTCCACGGGTGGCGAGCAGGGTATCCAGCCGAATGGCCATGTCGACAAGTTGGTCAAACGTCAACGAGGTGTCCCTGCACGCCAACTCTCTCTGGACGTCCTCCCGGAGGCTGCAACGGAAGTGGTCTATAAGGGCCCGCTCATTCCACCCTGCATCGGCCGCTAGAGTCCGGAATTCCAAGGCAAAGTCCTGGGCGCTCCTCATCCCCTGTCGGAGGTAGAACAGACACTCCCCCGCCGCCTTCCCTTCCGGTGGATGGTCAAACACAGCACGGAAGCAGCGGGAGAACTCCGCATAGGTAGTGGTAGCGGCGTCCATTCTCCTCCATTCGGCGTTGGCCCACTCCAACGCCTTGCCGGTGAGACAGGAGATGAGGGCTGAGACGCTCTCGTGTCCCGAGGGCGCCGGGTGTACGGTGGCGAGGTAGAGCTCCACTTGCAGCAGGAACCCTTGACACCCGGCAGCGGAGCCGTCGTACGCCCTCGGGAGCGAGAGCCGAATCCCACTGGGTTCCGGAGATGGGACAGGAGGACTGACCGATGGGGATGGTTCGGTAGGTGGGGTCGTGGGTACCCTGCTGGTTTCCCATCGGTGGAGAGTGTTCATCACCCCCTCCAAGGCATGACAGACCTGGTTAATCCGGTCCTCCTGCCCGCGAAGACGTTCCTCCATGCTTGCTGTTGGCGCGGTCGCTCCTGCTGATTCCATGGGTGATGTGTGATTCTGTCAGAGTGCTGTGTGTGGATGTAGTGAAGGGAATCAAGCGCAGGAACAAGGATGTTCTTCAACAGACTTTAGTAATTTCCAAAACAGGAATGAGCCCAGCCAACAGCGAGTTGCAGTAATCCAGACGGGAGATGACAAGTGCCTGGATTAGGACCTGTGCCGCTTCCTGTGTAAGGCAGGGTCGTACTCTCCGAATGTTGTAGAGCATGAACCTGCAGGATCGGGTCATCGCCTTGATGTTAGCGGAGAACGACAGGGTGTTGTCCAGGGTCACGCTAAGGCTCTTCGCACTCTGGGAGGAGGACACAACGGAGTTGTCAACCGTGATGGCGAGATCATGGAACGGGCAGTCCTTCCCCGGGAGGAAGAGCAGCTCCGTCTTGCCAGGGTTCAGCTTGAGGTGGTGATCCGTCATCCATACTGATATGTCTGCCAGACATGCAGAGATGCGATTCGCCACCTGGTTATCAGAAGGGGGAAAGGAGAAGATTAGTTGTGTATCGTCAGCGTAGCAATGATAGGAGAGGTCATGTGAGGATATGACAGAGCCAAGTGACTTGGTGTATAGGGAGAAAAGGAGAGGGCCTAGAACTGAGCCCTGGGGGACACCAGTGGTGAGAGCACGTGGTGCGGAGACAGCTTCTCGCCACGCCACTTGGTAGGAGCGACCGGTCAGGTAGGACGCAATCCAGGAGTGAGCCGCGCCAGAGATGCCCAGCTCGGAGAGGGTGGAGAGGAGGATCTGATGGTTCACAGTATCAAAGGCAGCAGACAGGTCTAGAAGGACAAGAGCAGAGGAGAGAGAGTTAGCTTTAGCAGTGCGGAGAGCCTCCGTGACACAGAGAAGAGCAGTCTCAGTTGAATGACCAGTCCTGAAACCTGACTAGTTTGGATCAAGAAGGTCATTCTGAGAGAGATAGCAAGAGAGTTGGCTAAAGACGGCACGCTCAATAGTTTTGGAAAGAAAAGAAAGAAGGGATACTGGTCTGTAGTTGTTGACATCAGTGGGATCGAGTGTTGGTTTTTTGAGAAGGGGTGCAACTCTCGCTCTCTTGAAGACGGAAGGGACATAGCCAGCGGTCAAGGATGAGTTGATCAGCGAGGTGAGGTAGGGGAGAAGGTCACCGGAGATGGTCTGGAGAAGAGAGGAGGGGATGGGGTCAAGCGGGCAGGTTGTTGGGCGGCCTGCAGTCACTAGTCGCAAGATTTTATCTGAAGAGAGAGGGGAGAAAGAAGTCAAAAAATAGGGTAGGGCAGTGTGAGCAGGACCAGCAGTGTCATTAGACTTAACAAACGAGGATCGGATGTCGTCAACCTTCTTTTCAAAGTGGTTGACGAAGTCATCCACAGAGAGGGAGGAGGGGGGGAGGATTCAGCAGTGAGGAGAATGTGGCAAAGAGCTTCCTAGGGTTAGAGGCAGATGCTTGGAATTTAGAGTGGTAGAAAGTGGCCTTAGCAGCAGAAACAGATGAAGAAAATGTAGAGATGAGGGAGTGAAAAGATGCCAGGTCGGCAGGGAGTTTAGTTTTCTTCCATTTCCGCTCAGCTGCCCGGAGCTCTGTTCTGTGAGCTCGCAATGAGTCGTCAAGCCACGGAGCTGGAGGGGAGGACCGAGCCGGCCGGGAGGATAGGGGACACAGGGAGTCAAAGGATGCAGAAAGGGAGGAGAGGAGGGTTGAGGAGGCAGAATCAGGAGATTGGAGGGAGAAGGATTGAGCAGAGGGAAGAGATGATAGGATGGAAGAGGAGAGAGTAGTGGGAGAGAGAGAGCGAAGGTTGCGGCGGCGCGTTACCATCTGTGTAGGGGCAGAGTGAGTAGTGTTGGAGGAGGGCGAGAGAGAAAAGGATACAAAGTAGTGGTCGGAGACATGGAGGGGAGTTGCAGTGAGATTAGTAGAAGAGCAACATCTAGTAAAGATGAAGTCAAGCGTATTGCCTGCCTTGTGAGTAGGGGGGGACGGTGAGAGGGTGAGGTCAAAAGAGGAGAGGAGTGGAAAGAAGGAGGCAGAGAGAAATGAGTCAAATGTAGACGTAGGGAGGTTGAAATCCCCCAAAACTGTGAAGGGTGAGCCATCCTCAGGAAAGGAACTTATCAAGGCGTCAAGCTCATTGATGAACTCTCCAAGGGAACCTGGAGGGCGATAGATGACAAGGATATTAAGCTTAAATGGGCTAGTGACTGTGACAGCGTGGAATTCAAATGAGGAGATAGACAGATGGGTTAGGGGAAAAATTGAGAATGACCACTTGGGAGAGATGAGGATTCCTGTGCCACCACCCCTCTGACCAGATGCTCTCGGGGTATGCGAGAACACATGGTCAGACGAGGAGAGAGCAGTAGGAGTAGCAGTGTTTTCAGTGGTAATCCATGTTTCCGTCAGCGCCAGGAAGTCGAGGGACTGGAGGGTAGCATAGGCTGGGATGAAGTCAGCCTTGTTGGCAGCAGAACGGCAGTTCCAGAGGCTGCCTGAGACCTGGAACTCCAGGTGTGGGGTGCGTGCAGGGACCACCAGGTTAGAGAGGCAGCAGCCACGCGGTGTGAGGCGTTTGTGTAGCCTGTCCGGAGAGGAGAGAACAGGGATAGGCAGAGGCATAGTTGACAGGCTGTAGCAAATGGCTACAATAATGCAGAGGAGATCGGAATGAAATGAACTAAACATCTGGGAAAGGAGAGAGCAAGGCCTCCCTCACCAAAAAAATATAACTCTCCCAACTTCCACCTCAGAAACTATAATTGTTTCACTGAACCACCCGAATAAAACTCTCCCAACTTCCACTTTAGAAATTAGAATTGTTGTAAACTACAGCGGTTCAATGTTTCAAGGACTAGACTCAACTTACTTTATTCAGCTAGCTAACTATGACACCATAGCTAACTAGCATGCTAGCATCCAACAACACACAGTTTAGCACCAATACTTGGTTACAACAAACTACCAATAGTGTGTTAACACACTAAACAGATAATTCGTGTCCGTGTCTAGTTCTTTCATAACGCAGCAATGATTAAACGTTGGCTAGCTAGCACAAAGATATTGTATTTAGCTACCACAGTACAGCCAGCTGTTAGTGTTGGCTAGCTAGCAATGGCTGCTGTGTTGACTTTGTTTGAGAAACGGCGTCGCTGCGAATGAATGTAGCTGGCTAAAAGGATACTGTATTTAGTTGCTACCGTTGCTAATAGCTACTAGCCAGCTAGTCCAGGAGGTGAGTTAGCTAGCTAGCTTCGTGCTACACCCGGCACCGCCGAATACAAAAGTAACCTACAATAACTACATACAACAACTACCCACAACAGCCCACGATGCCTACCTATAATACCTAACTACAATCTAAATACATAGTTTAAGCCTTACTCGACAAAGCCCAAGCTATGTATAAAGCCAAACTTACCCAACGCCAGCTAACTGGGTGGCAGACTGCAATCAGTAGCTGTAATTAAGTACAGCAGCTACCAACCACCTAACGTTAATGCCTCGGATAATGAGGTTAGAAAAACAGCTGAATGGTAGGTAGCTGGCTGGCTCAATTACAGGTACTCTTAAGCGTGAAATAACATTGGAAACAACTAACCACAGTTGCTAAAAGTTACCAGTAGCTACCCGCTAGCTAGCTAGCTTTGTTGGTCCAAGCTAGCACTCGTGCTTCGCCGGGGTCCGCCGAATACAATACTTACCTACAATAATTACCTACAATAACCTACAATAACTACCTAAGTAAACTACCTATCATACCTGACTACAATACCTACCTACAATCTAAATACATGGTTTAAGCTTTACTCAACATCATATAAGAAGCCAAGCTTACCTCCTGCTAGAGAAAACACAACCTCTCCCGGGCTCTCCCAAGCTCCCTTTATTGCCCTTTATAGTTGTGAGGTCTGGGGTCCGCTCACCAACCAAGAATTCACAAAATGGGACAAACACCAAATTGAGACTCTGCATGCAGAATTCTGCAAAAACATCCTCCGTGTACAACGTAAAACACCAAATAATGCATTTAGAGCAGAATTAGGCCAATACCCGCTAATTATCAAAATCCAGAAAAGAGCCGTTAAATTCTATAACCACTTAAAAGGAAGCGATTCCCAAACCTTCCATAACAAAGCCATCACCTACAGAGAGATGAACTTGGAGAAGAGTCCCCTAAGTAAGCTGGTCCTGGGGCTCTGTTCACAAACACAAACAGACCCCACACAGCCCCAGGACAACAACATCAACAACACAATTAGACCCAACCAAATCATGAGAAAACTAAAAGAGAATTACTTGACACATTGGAAAGAACAAACAAAAAAACAGAGCAAAATAGAATGCTATTTGGCCCTAAACAGAGAGTACACAGTGGCAGAATACCTGACCACTGTGACTGACCCAAACTTAAGGAAAGCTTTGACTATGTACAGACTCAGTGAGCATAGCCTTGCTATTGAGAAAGGCCGCCGTAGGCAGACCTGGCTCTCAAGAGAAGACAGGCTATGTGCACACTGCCCACAAAATAAGGTGGAAACTGAGCTGCACTTCCAAACCTCCTGCCAAATGTATGACCATATTAGAAACACATATTTCCCTCAGATTACAGCGATCCACAAAGAATTCGAAAACAAACCCAATTTTGATAAACTCCCTTATCTACGGGTGAAAAACCACAGTGTGCCATCACAGCTGCAAGATTTGTGACCTTTTGCCACAAGAAAAGGGCAACCAGTGAAGAACAAACACCATTGTAAATACAACCCATATTTATGTTTATTTATTTTCCCATTTGTACTTTAACTATTTGCACATTGTTACAACACTGTATATATACATAATATGACATTTGAAAAGTCTTTATTCGTTTGAAACTTCTGAGTGTAATGTTTACTGTTAATATTTATTGTTTATTTCACTTTTGTTTACTATCTACTTCACTTGCTTTGGCAATGTTAACATACGTTTCCCATGCCAATAAAGCCCTTAAATTTAATTAAAATTGAAATTGAATTGAGAGAGGCAGAGAGAGAGAGAGGCAGAGAGGTCCACCTATACAAGGCAGCAGTGCTCACCTTCGCCCGGACCCTAAAGGATATCGCCCTCAACCGCAGACCCAACACATCACACAGGAGCAACAGATCAACAGACACCCCGCCCAGACATGAAAGTCACACATACGCTCAGGCAGTGAGCAGGCAAACAGTCCCAACCCCCACTCTTACACTAGCCCAAGCCAATGGCATGTACCAGATGCTCAGCAGGCTCTGCTCACAATTAGGCCAAACCACACGACCAACAACATTAGACACTTTATGGAGCACAAAGCCTTAACTATTTCATCGTGGAATATCCAAGGCCTGAGGTCCTCTGCCTTTGGCCTAAAGAGCACTTCAACAAAGAAATCGGAAATACAGACATTGTCATCCTACAAGAAACATGGTATAGAGGAGACGGACCCACTGGTTTCCCTCTAGGTTACAGAGAGCTGGTAGTCCCATTCACCAAACTACCAGGTGTGAAACAGGGAAGGGACTCAGGGGGTATGCTAATTTGGGATAGAGCAGACCTAACTCACTCTATTAAATTAATCAAAACAGAAACATTTTACATTTGGTTAGAAATTCAAAAGGAAATTCTCAATAGAGAAACATTTCATCCTGTGTGCTACCTATATCCCCCAACTAGAATCCCCATACAGTGGGGGAAAAAAGTATTTAGTCAGCCACCAATTGTGCAAGTTCTCCCACTTAAAAAGATGAGAGAGGCCTGTAATTCTCATCATAGGTACACGTCAACTATGACTGACAAAATGAGACAAAAAAAATCCAGAAAATCACATTGTAGGATTTTTAATGAATTTATTTGCAAATTATGGTGGAAAATAAGTATTTGGTCAATAACAAAAGTTTCTCAATAATTTGTTATATACCCTTTGTTGGCAATGACACAGGTCAAACGTTTTCTGTAAGTCTTCACAAGGTTTTCACACACTGTTGCTGGTATTTTGGCCCATTCCTCCTGCAGATCTCCTCTAGAGCAGTGATGTTTTTGGGCTGTCTTGGGCAACACGGACTTTCAACTCCCTCCAAAGATTTTCTATGGGGTTGAGATCTGGAGACTGGCTAGGCCACTCCAGGACCTTGAAATGCTTCTTACGAAGCCACTCCTTCATTGCCCGGGCGGTGTGTTTGGGATCATTGTCATGCTGAAAGACCCAGCCACGTTTCATCTTCAATGCCCTTGCTGATGGAAGGAGGTTTTCACTCAAAATCTCACGATACATGGCCCCATTCATTCTTTCCTTTACACGGATCAGTCGTCCTGGTCCCTTTGCAGAAAAACAGCCCCAAAGCATTATGTTTCCACCCCCATGCTTCACAGTAGGTATGGTGTTCTTTGGATGCAACTCAGCATTCTTTGTCCTCCAAACACGACGAGTTGAGTTTTTACCAAAAAGTTCTATTTTGGTTTCATCTGACCATATGACATTCTCCCAATCCTCTTCTGGATCATCCAAATGCACTCTAGCAAACTTCAGACAGGCCTGGACATGTACTGGCTTAAGCAGGGGGACACGTGCACTGCAGGATTTGAGTCCCTGCCGGCGTAGTGTGTTACTGATGGTAGGCTTTGTTACTTTGGTCCCAGCTCTCTGCAGGTCATTCACTAGGTCCCCCCGTGTGGTTCTGGGATTTTTGCTCACCGTTCTTGTGATCATTTTGACCCCACGGGGTGAGATCTTGCATGGAGCCCCAGATCGAGGGAGATTTTCAGTGGTCTTGTATGTCTTCCATTTCCTAATAATTGCTCCCACAGTTGATTTCTTCAAACCAAGCTGCTTACCTATTGCAGATTCAGTCTTCCCAGCCTGGTGCAGGTCTACAATTTTTGTTTCTGGTGTCCTTTTGACAGCTCTTTGGTCTTGGCCATAGTGGAGTTTGGAGTGTGACTGTTTGAGGTTGTGGACAGGTGTCTTTTATACTGATAACAAGTTCAAACAGGTGCCATTAATACAGGTAACGAGTGGAGGACAGAGGAGCCTCTTAAAGAAGAAGTTACAGGTCTGTGAGAGCCAGAAATCTTGCTTGTTTGTAGGTGACCAAATACTTATTTTCCACCATAATTTGCAAATAAATTCATTAAAAATCCTACAATGTGATTTTTGGATTTTTCTTTCTCAATTTGTCTGTCATAGTTGACGTGTATCTATGATGAAAATTACAGGCCTCTCTCATCTTTTTAAGTGGGAGAACATGCACAATTGGTGGCTGACTAAATACATTTTTTCCCCACTCTACTTTAATGAAGACAGCTTCTCCATCCTGGAGGGAGAAATCAATAATTCCAGACCCAGGGACATGTACTAGTCTGTGGCGACCTAAATTCCAGAACAGGAGAAGAACCTGACACCCTCAGCACACAGGGGAAAAACACCTACCTGGAGGTGACAGAATTCCCTCCACCATATGCCCCCCTAGGCACAACTACAACAACATAACCAACAAAAACGGGTCACAACTCCTGCAGCTCTGTCGCACGCTGGGTATGTACATAGTCAATGGTAGGGTTCTCCTATGGTAGGTAAACCTATAGCTCATCTCTTGGCAGTAGTACTGTAGACTACTTTATCACTGACCTCAACCCAGAGTCTCTCATAGCGTTCACAGTCAGCCCACTGACACCCCTATCAGACCACAGCAAAAGTCACAGTCTACTTGAACAGAGCAATACTCAATTATGAGGCATCAAAGCCAAAGGAACTCAATAATATTAAGAAATGCTATAGATGGAAGGAAAGTAGTGTCGAAACCTACCAAAAAACAATTAGGCAACAACAAATTCAATCCCTTTTAGAAAACTTCCTGGACAAAACGTTCCACTGTAATAGTGAAGGTGTAAACTTGGCAGTAGAACACCTAAACAGTATATTTGACCCCTCAGCTTCCCAATCAAATCAAAAAATCTCTAACAGAAAAATGAAGAAAAGTAAGAACAATGACAAATGGTTTGATGAAGAATGGAAAAACCTAAGAAATAAATTGAGAAACCTATCCAACCAAAAACATAGAGACCCAGAAAACCTGAGCCTACGCCTTCACTATGGTGAATCACTAAAACAATACAGAAATACACTACGGAAAAATAAGGAACAGCACGTCAGAAATAAGCTCAATGTAATTGAAGAATCCATAGACTAACCACTTCTGGGAAAATTGGAAAACACTAAACAAACAACAACACGAAGAGCTATCTGTCCAAAACGGAGATGTATGGGTAAACCACTTCTCGAATCTTTTTGGTCCTATAACGAAGAACAAATAGCAAAAAAATATACATGATCAAATGCAACTCTTAGAATCAAATATTAAAGACTACCAGAACCCAGTGGATTCTCCAATTACATTGAATGAACTACAGGACAAAATACAAACCCTCCAACCCAAAAAGGCCTGTGGTGTTGATGGTATCCTCAATGAAATGATTAAATATACAGACCACAAATTCCAATTGACTATACTTAAACTCTTTAACATCATCCTTAGCTCTGGCATCTTCCCCAATATTTAGAACCAAGGACTGATCACGCCAATCCACAAAAGTGGAGACAAATTTGACCCCAATAACTACTGTGGGATATACGTCAACAGCAACTTTGTGAAAATCCTCTGCATTATCATTAACAGCAGACTAGTTCATTTCCTCAGTGAAAACAATGTATTGAGCAAATGTCAAAATGGCTTTTTACCAAATTACTGAACGACAGACCACGTATTCACCCTGCACACCCTAATTGACAAACAAACAAACCAAAACAAAGGCAAAGTCTTCTTATGCTTTGTTGATTTCAAAAAAGTTTTTGTCTCAATTTGGCATGAGGGTCTGCTATACAAATTGATGGAAAGTGGGGTTGGGGGAAAAACATACAACATTATAAAATCCATGTACACAAACAAAAAGTGTGCGGTTAAAATTGGCAAAAAACACACACATTTCTTTCCACAGGGCTGTGAGGTGGAACAGGGATGCAGTTTAAGCCCCACCCTCTTCAACATATATATAAACGAATTGGCGAGGGCACTAGAACAGTCTGCAGCACCCGGCCTCACCCTACGAGAATCTGAAGTCAAATGTCTACTGTTTGCTGATGATCTGGTGTTTCTGTCACCAACCAAGGAGGCCTACAGCAGCACCTAGATCTTCTACACAGATTCTGTCAAACCTGGGCCCTGAGAGTAAATCTCAGTAAGACAAAAAATCATGGTGTTCCAAAAAAGGTCCAGTTGCCAGGACCACAAATACAAATTCCATCTAGACACCGTTGCCCTAGAGCACACAGAAAACTATACATACCTCATCCTAAACATCAGAGCCACAGGTAACTTCCACAAAGCTGTATACGATCTGAGAGACAAGGCAAGAAGGGCCTTCTATGCCATCAAAAGGAACATCAAATTCGACATACCAATTAGGATCTGGCAAAAAATTATTGAATCAGTTATAGAATCATTGCCCTCTATGGTCTGGGGTTCGCTCACCAACCAAACATTCACAAAATGGGACAAACACCAAATTGAGACTCTGCATGCAGAATTCTGAAAAATATCCTCCTTGTACAACGAAAAACACCAAATAATGCATGTAGAGCAGAATTAGGCCGATACCCGCTAATGATCAAAATCCAGAAAAGAGCCGTTAAATTCTATAACCACTTAAAAGGAAGTGATTCCCAAACCTTCCATAACAAAGCCATCACCTACAGAGGGATGAACTTGGAGAAGAGTCCCCAAAGTAAGCTGGTCCTGGGACTCTGTTCACAAACACAAACAGACCGCACAGAGCCCCAGGACAACAACAACAACACAATTAGACCCAACCAAATTATGAGAAAACAAAAAGAGAATTACTTGACACATTGGAAAGAATTAACCAAAAAACAGAGCAAACTAGAATGCTATCTGGCCCTAAACAGCCCTTAAATTGAATTGAAATTGAATTGAGAGAGAACATTTCAATTGAAATACCCTTTACTGAATCTGCAGTTTACTGCATGAGGTCGACACCATCCTATAGGACAAATACTAACACAGCATCTGATGAAAGACTCCTTCTCAGCCCTGTAAAGTAACAAAAAACATATCACAAAACCTTTTATTTTGTTTCTGCCTCTTGGGGTTAATTTTGTCAGAGTGCAACAAGCTTCATCGCCCAGTTCCCTGAACCATAATATCTCTTGAAAGATAATAAAGAAGATAAAAGATTTTCTTCTCAGTGGCTGGTTTCCATGGTGACATGGACGGGAATCCAGTCTCTGTCTAGTCTCTGGTACTGAGCAATATTAACATGTACTGTACAAGAACTTGTTGAAGTCTTGTTTGAACACATACTGTGGTTCTATTCGTTATCCCTTACAGAAAGCCACATGATTTCAGATGTAGAAAATCACATGACTTCACATGGATTTTACATTTCAAAGTCTCACTTGAAGTAGAAATAGAGTAAAATGAAAAACAAGCATGATGTGTATAAACTAGTCTGGTATTACACTGTGCGCAAACTTACTTTTCTTCTACGGGGCATTAGGTTACGGAAAAGATTATGGGGACTGTAAAATATCTGAACAGTAAGAAGTTGATACGCGCACACACGCACTCAATTACACGCTCGCTTACACACACGGACGCACACACTTACACACTTGATCACTCTCCTCTTTCTCTCTCTTTTGCTCTCTATTGTCTAGAATTGTTTATAATTAAATATGTATTTTGTTTGTCTGTCTTTTGTATGTCTTTGTCTACATGTTTATTTGTTTACAACAAGCAATGGGAAGATATCACAACAGGGACGTTGGGGAATAACATCTTGTACAGGATACATTCGTACTGTAGTGAAGCCGTTTATAGTAATGCAATGTCTCTTTCATGATCATGTCAATTACTATGGAAATGCTGGGATGTGTTTTTCTATGAATATGTTTAATGCAACTATGACGTTGATACTATATGGATTACAATTAAATATTAAGGCTACACTAACTTCATATTACACACACTCAACCATTCAAATTGGCTGGGTTATTATCTATTTAGACATCACACATTATAGTCTTACTCTTATCCAGACATCATACACACGTTCACAAAATCACATCCAATCACACACATCAACCTACTCAGATTTACTACACACATAATATCCTGACTAAATGTTCTAACATCTGTGGCATTGGCTCAGGCAATGGAGTTAAAAAACTAAAAGTTAACAAAAAGGAATGGGGCGGTGAAATAATTTTCTGTCATGGAAAAAGAAAAAAAAAAAAAAACGAATTAACAAAGATGTTGATCCGAATGTGCAAACAGTCAGGAATTATCCGCAAGGAAGGTGGACTCTTTTGAATATGAAAGTGGATGAAAAACAGATATGGTCCAAATCAGGATGATCCACACTTTTTTGAAAATATTTATACCAATCTATTGAACTTACAGGCAACAAACGATCAAATCATTATGGTGGGAGACTATAACACAGTGTTAAGTACCTCAATGGACCATAAAGGAAATCACTCTACAAACTATCATCCTCGTGCCCTTAAGGAGATCACAAATATTATGGACACATTAGATATAGTGGATATTTGGAGACTAAAAAACCCTGACCTAGTGAGATATACAAGGAGGAGACTTAATCAAGCTAGTCGTCTTGACTACTTTCTTGTCTCTTTCGCTCATGCATCAAAGTTAAAAAAGTATTGATTGGAGACAGAATGAGATCGGACCATCATCTAATTGGCCTTCACATAACTCTTACAGAATTTTAACTTGGACGGGGATATTGGAAATTTTATCAAAGTAAACTGGAGGATAATTTGTTCTTAACTAAGACAAAATTAATTTATAACTGCATTTTTTCCAGTACAAATCCTATAATTTTTTGGGATACCTTTAAATGTACCTTCAGAGGTCATTCAATTCAATATTCAGTAAATAAAAAGCAGTTTCTGTCTAAAGAGACAAGACTAACAAGGGAAATACAGGAACAAACAATACAGGTAGATAGCAATAAAAATGGTACTACAGAGGTACAAAACAAGTTAGAGGAAAAACAAAAAGACCTGGAGGAACTTATTCAAGAACGATCTAATGTAATCTATTACAAAAATAAAGCAAACTGGATGGAATATGGATTTTTTAAAAATCACCAAATTCTTCCTGAATCTTTAACACAAATAATTGGCAGAAACTCGTTACTAAAGACTGAGTCATCCATGATTCTCCGACTGATATTTTAAAAGAGGAAGCTAAATATTTGAAGCAGATGTTCTCTTTTCCATCTCCTCACCCTCTGAATGACGATTACTGTAAGGATTATTTTTTTAATGAAACATTTACAAATGCACAAAAAGATCTGTACGAAGGCCAAATTACTGAGGAAGAACTTTGAGGCTATTAAATCCTTTCAGTCTGGAAAAACCCCAGGGCTTGATGGTATACCAGTAGAGGTATATCAAACCTTTTTTATATACTCAACGCTCCATTATTAGCTTGTTTTAACTACTCTTATAGAAATGGTAGTCTGTCAGGTACTCAGCAGGAAGGTCTGATTTCACTGTTATTAAAACAAAACAAATATAAAGATCCAGTCCATCTAAAAAACTAGAGGCCGCTTACACGTCAATGTTGTGATGCCAAAATAATAGTGAAATGCATAGCTTTCAGAATTAAAAAGGATTTACCAGTGTTACGTTCCCCAGCAAGAAAACACAAAAATGTTGCTCAAAACAGAACGGGGAACTAACAAAGAGTTACTGACAACAACAAAAATGAAACAGGTGGGTTTTTAGGAGGGGCTCTAAAAGACACTCATGGTTGTCCACTGAAAGTTGACTAGCAACTGGAACCTAAAAGGCACCCACTAAATTTGCCAAAGAGGCAAACAAATAAAAAACCCACATCAAACTTAAAGACAGGAAGCAAACCAAAACGGTGGAGCAAAACAAAATCAGGGAAATCAGATAAAGGAATATTTCACCTTTATTTAACCAGGTAAGCCAGTTGAGAACAAGTTCTCATTTACAACTGCGACCTGGCCAAGATAAAGCAAAGCAGTGCGATAAAAACAACACAGAGTTACATATGGGGTAAACAAAACATAAAGTCAAAAATACAACAGAAAATATATATACAGTGTGTGCGAATGTAGTAAATTATGGAGGTAAGGCAATAAATAGGCCATAGTGCAAAATAATTACAATTTCGTATTAACACTGGAATGATAGATGTGCAAAAGATTATGTGCAAATAGAGATACTGGGGTGTAAATTAGAGGGGGATGACCGCGGCAGCTTTCCAATCTCTGGTGATCTCAGATGTTACGAAAGAGAGGTTGAACAGGCTAGTAATATGGGTAGCGACAATTTCGGTGGCTAATTTTATAAAGAAAGGGTCCAGATTGACTAGCCCAGCTGATTTGTAGGGGTCCAAATTTTTCAGCTCTTTCAGAACATAAGCTGTCTGAATTTGTGTAAAGGAGAAGCGGGGGGGGGGGGGGCATGGGCAAGTTGCAGCGGAGGGTGCAGAGCTGGTGGCCGGGGTAGTGGTAGCCAGGTGGAAAGCATGGCAAGCCGTAGAAAAATGCTTGTTGAAATTCTCGATTATTGTAGATTTATCGGTGGTGACAGTGTTTCCTAGCCTCAGTGCAGTGGGCAGTTGGGAGGAGGTGCTCTTTTTCTCCATGGACTTTACAGTGTCCCAAAACATTGGAGTTAGTGCTACAGGATGCAAATTTCTGTTTGAAAAAGCTAGCCTTTGCTTTCCTAACTGATTGTGTATATTGGTTCCTGACTTCCCTGAAAAGTTGCATATCCCAAAATACATTCGGCCTGGGTTAACCTCTACATCACCAGAGGAACAGAGGAGGAGTAGAATAAGGATACGGCTAAAGGCTTTAAGAACTGGTCTTCTAGTGCGTTGGGTACAGAGAAAAAAAGGGGCAGATTTCCGGGCGTTGTAGAATAGATTCAGGGCATTATGTACAGACAAGGATATGGAAGGATATGAGTACAGTGGAGGTAAACCTAAGCGTTGGGTAACGATGAAAGAGATAGCATCACTGGAGGCACCGATTGAGTCGGTCTCCGCGTGTATGGGGGGTGGGACAAAGGAGCTGTCTAATGCAGGTTGAGCTGGGCTGGGGGCTCTACAGTGAAATAGTACAATAAGAAATAACCGAAACAGCAATAAGCAAGGCATATTGGCATGGGAGAGAGGCATAAAGCAATCACAGGTGTTATTCGAGAGAGCTAAGACAACAGCTGGTAATGGCGACAAAGTTTGGGCTGAGGCTAAACATAAAAAGGATGCGGTACCGTATAAAGGAACAGTCCAGCAGGCATCAGCTGTATAGCTGAGTTATCATAAGATCCGGTGAACAGCAATAGGAGAGTTCGGAGGTAGTTCGGGGGCTGCTACAGCACTGGCGAGCAAGAGGCCCGGCTTGTGTGTGCTAGCGGGCCGGTGCTAACAGATGGATCTTCGTGGTCGACGTTGTAACGGGAAGCCTGTTGAAACCACATCAGACGATTTCGTCGGCAAACCAGTCGTGTGGGATCGGCGGGGCTCTGTGTCAACACTAGGAGGTCCCGTCCGGTTGACAGAGAGGTAGATAGCCGGGAGATGGGCCTGGCTCGAGGCTAGCTCAAGGCTAACTGGTGCTTGCTAAGGGGCAATGGTAATTAGCCAACGACAACAGCCATTTGGTTGCAGCTAGCTGGTTGCGATGATCCGGCGCTAGGGTCCAGTGATTCCGTCAGAAAATCCGATATGCTCTGGGTCGATAGCACGCTGTGCAGACTGGCCGACAAATTGTCCAGGCTAGAGCTAGAGCTGGCTGGTGGGTAGTGCAGGCCACGGACAATGTTGAAGATGCTAACGGTGGCTAATAGCAAGTAGCCATTTGGTTGCAGCTAGACTAGTTTCAGCTTAAGGTTCTTGATAAAAGTTATAAAGAAATAATAGAATCCTTTCCACGTTGGGTGAGGCGGGTTGCAGGAAAGTATATTTAGTTAAAGAATGAAAAGTAAAATTGAGAAATATATACAAAATAGACAAAAAAACTAAAAAACTGTCTATTTACACAAGGACACAGAAAAAAACACGACCGCATTGCTACGCCATCTATTGAGCACCAACTAAAGGTGTTGACCCTCACATCTCTCAAGACAACTGGAGCAGTGGGCCAGCCACTCTTAAATAGCACCTGGGCCAGCACAGGTGAAACACCTTCCCACTAACGAGACAGCAACCAGCACAGGTGTAACACATACTGACTAATGAGGTGACACCAATCCGTGCAACCTACATGCTAATGAGCTATATGTGCTAAAGTCCAACCTCAAAACATAAATGGAAAAAGGAAAACCTGTAGAACCAGGTATTCTTCATCCTGATCAGACAGGTTTTTTACATGGAAGATAATTGATCATATAACTGTTATTCATAGCAAATTTTGAAAAAGCCTTTGATGAAGTAAGACTGGATTTTTGATATATATCAATTTTGATGCGTCTTTCATTCAATGGATAAAAGTAATGTATAGCAACCCCAGGTGTAAAATAGTAAATACTTCTCAGAGAGTTTTGAATCGTCAAGAGGAGTTAAACAAGGGTGTCCGCTGTCACCATATTTATTTGTTATGGCCATCGGAATGCTAGCTATTAAAATCTGATTAAATAACAACATTAGAGGATTAGAAATCCAAGGCTTAAAAACAAAGGTGTCCATGTATGCCGATGACTCAAGTTTTATATGAAGTCATTGCAATTTCTCATTGAACATCTAGATAACATTTCTGGCCTCTCTGGACTAAAATATAATTATGATAAGTGTACCATATTACATTTTGGATCTTTAAAAGACACAACTTTTACATTACCCTGCAGTTTACCTATAAATGGCTGATGATGAAGTAGACTTACTTGGTATTCATATCACAAAATATATAAATGAGCTCTCCACAATGAATTTCAATAGAAAACTAGTAAATATAGACAAGATCCTGCAACCATGGAGAGGTAAATACCTGTCTATTAATGGAAAAATTACACTGATTAATTTTTTCGCTTTATTTGGGATGCTAAACCAGATAAGATAAAGTGTGCCTATCTATATAATGAATATGAACTGGCTGGGCTGAGATTATTACATATAAAAGCACTTTACCTTTCTATAAAAGCTTAACTTATACAAAAGCTTTACTTGAACCTGTGGTGTCTAAGGAATTTATGACTTTGCTAACGTTTGCAAATGGTATCTTAGAGGATGTTGATTCAGCTTAGGGAAGCATCTGGGGAACAGTTTTATAGGGGCACCCTAAAACAGAGGAAGTCTGTTGTGTGAAGTCATGGGATTGGTCTGTAGGGGAAACCACCCATATCATGGTAAAGATTATAAATACTTGGTGGAGACAAAGGAGGACAGAACAACATATTATTTTGAGTCCGTTGTTCTCCAGATGCCTGCAGATGTCTGTAAACTTACGCTGAAATCCTTTGAAATAATAAACCATTATAATCAAAGTACAGTGTAAGCGGACTCCTTGTTCTCACAGCATAATTAGCATCATTATTTAGATACCACAGAATGGCGACGAGGAACATTTGGGGCGTGCTGCGTCTCTCCAGTGTTCCATTCATGAGCTGCGAAGTGACTCCCGCTCAAGACGCCGGCTCATAAGGTGAGATTTCTCACAATTTTGTGCGCTGGTCGGTTCGCTTGCTTATGTGGGGGTGTGTGCTGGAGAAATGTACCGTTTAAAATACTTATGTGTGCAATTTTGCTGTTATTTGCTGTGGGATAGGAGTCCGTTCTAAATTTCTAAATTTGTTTGCGCTGGTAACAACGCAAACAGGGGGGAGTGTATATAACTATTGAAGAATAGAATGATGGAATAAGGCCAAGGAAAATGTATACAAATTAGGACATTGCGAATCTATGTTAAGCCCTCAAACGAGGCGATCATTAGGATGGGCCGAAAAATCCTAAAAGCACATTAGGTGAATTTAGGTTACTCCCGGGGACTGGGGGTTGTGGTATATACATTCGGTTGCAAGTTACCGCTCAACTTATAGTTGACGAAGTATATGTTTGATGTAACCGCTCATTGGATGTCCGCGAACTCGTGGTAGCATAAATTTAGGAACAATGAAAAAACGGCGCAATGGAGGTAGAATACTGCCTTAGGGGTCCGTAGGAACGGAAAAAGCCTCTTAAACTGTGTATGTGTGTGTGTGTGGGAGAGAGAAAAATAATAAAATAAAGACGTCTCTGTTGTGTTTAAACTGTGTGTCGACTCATGATTATATGATGACTTTGGGTAAGCATGAACATAAGGTTAGTAATGAGAAATATAATGTAACTTTTTATGTTCCAGTTAGTAAGAAGAGCAGGACTTTGATGGTGAAAGATCAGCTTTTGTATATATTCTTACCCTATGGCTGGACAGGATGTTGTTTCATGTCGACGTTGAAGCTTCCATATGAGGTTTTTACCATTAAAAGAGGGGAAGCACCGGACACAGATAAATCTGAGTCTAGGTTTGGAAATAGGGTGAAAAGGGACATGGCGAAATTTCATAGTCTGGAAGCCTACCATTGGAGGATAAGTCTAGGAGAGAAGTGGGGACTGGGACTTTTTCCATGGTATGGTGTAACATTTTTGGCAAATCACATTGATTATATTACCTATACTTTGCAGGGTTTTACAAATGAAACGATAAGAGGGTTTAACCTTCTGTCAAATACCCAAAGAAGTCACAGACTGACGCTGCTGAAACATGACATGGCTCTTGACTATATTTTAGCAAAACAAGGTGGCTTATGTTTGGCTATGAATTTGACGGGGGATGATTGTTATACTTTGATCCCAGATAGTTCCGATAATATCACTAGTGTTATAGATGCATTGAAGAATATAAGGGATGTGTTTGGTAGATCTGAAGGAGCTGGATGGTCAGCGAAGGCTTGGTTGCAAGATCAGTTAGGCCCAGTGGGGGCAGTGATAGTTCAGATTTTAGTAGCAGCTCTGATAGCGCTGTGTGTGATGTTTTGCTTTTGTACTTTGTTATTGACTTTTGCGAAGGCTATGATATTGAGATGGGTTGGAGTTGTGATGCCTGGAGAAAACACTCAGATGCCGTTGTTAACTGTTACTGATCTAGATGAAGATGAACAAGTGGGACTGGATGGAGTATTGATGGATAGATATCCATTTTGAATATCCGATAATTTTTCACGTTTTTAAATATTAGTGTGATTTTAGTATTTTGTGATGAATCAAAGGGGGGAAATGGAATGTGATTCATTTTATATATCATTTTATATATCATTTTTAGTTGATATTGATATTTTAATTTGAATGTGTTGTTTTGCAAAAGATACTGTTTGGTATTTTCTTTTCTTCCAGAAGCATATGGGGGAATGTGTAGAGGGGATTCAAATACTCAAACATGGACAATATGAAGGGACAATATGAATGGACTGGAGGAAGTGGAACAAGGAAGGTGTGGAAATGTTCAGATTCCATCATCGACGTTGCATTGGAAGTCGACACTGCTGAGGAGATGAAGTGTAGTGGACTATATTCCAGTGTCTGCAATGATATATAGACATATTTGCATGTGTAATACATCATTTGTGTCATATTCTTTCTGTATTAATTTTAGAAGAATGATATTTGCTGTTATTGGGTACATGTGGGGATCTCAGATGTTTTTGTTTATTTCGTGGATGCTTAGGGATATTGGGTCTAGGCAGGGATAGAGAGAATCCACAGGAGGGTCCGATGGGTCGACCAGCCTGAATGTGGACATTTTTGATTGTATTTTGTTTGCTGAGGCTTTCATGTGTATTCAAATTGCATCACATTTTAAAATGCATTGATAAAGATTTATGAATTGATCTGGAGTATTTAGGTGGTTGCCTGGGGCAGAGGGGCCGTGAGAGAATTTTACTGTCTTGATTGATTGATGGATATTTGGAAAGAAAGCTGCCAGACAGGTTTTTCGCTCTCACACTCCATAAAGATTTGTTTTTATTTCATATAAATGTATTTACACTCCATAGAAAGATGTATTTTTGGTTTATTGTTAAAGATACTCAATAAGAGAAATTGTTATTTGTCATAATCCTATTCTTTTTGTTTTCGAGACTTAGTTAGTCTCGAAGGGGGGAAATATGTGGTGTCTAAGGAATGTATGACTTTGCTAACGTTTGCAAATGGTATCTTAGAGGATGTTGATTCAGCTTAGGGAAGCATCTGGGGAACAGTTTTATAGGGGCACCCTAAAACAGAGGAAGTCTGTTGTGTGGAGTCATGGGATTGGTCTGTAGGGGAAACCACCCATATCATGGTAAAGATTATAAATACTTGGTGGAGACAAAGGAGGACAGAACAACATATTATTTTGAGTCCGTTGTTCTCCAGATGCCTGCAGATGTCTGTAAACTTACGCTGAAATCCTTTGAAATAATAAACCTTTATAATCAAAGTACAGTGTAAGCGGACTCCTTGTTCTCACAGCATAATTAGCATCATTATTTAGATACCACAAACCCAAAATGGTTCTCAAGTAGATTAATTAGAAAAGTTCATCCCTTGTTTAAAAATGGCCTTTTTGCCTTTGTGCAGATTGCCATTTCTCACTTTCGATTAATTGAAAATGAAACCTTGTTCAAAGTATCTCTCTTTTTCAAACAAGCAATACAGAGCTGGTTACAATTTCAATTTCATCCACCAGAAAAGATAGAACAAATATTACAAATACAGTATTATGGTTGAACTCAAATGTGCTGGTTGATAAAATACCTGTCTTTATAGAAAATGTGTTTGACAAGGGTATTCTGTTTTTAAATGATATTGTAAATTGGAATGGTAGAGTTATGTATTTCATTGAGCTATTGGAATTGTATGGGAAGGTCTGCACAAGCCAAGATTACAACCAATTGATTACAGCACTACCCCAAAAATGGAGGAGGCAGGTGGCAGCGGGAGGAGGTTAGGAACTGGTCTGTCTGCCCAACATAAAGGATCAAAACTTGCGGAGGAACAATAATAGCAAAATAGGAAAATATACTAGTTTCATTTGAGGACCAGGATGTCGACAGCTATGCCATACAGATTGAAGAGATTTTTGATGTACCGATTCCATGGAACAGGGTGTATGAGTTGATATATAAAACGACGCACGATTCAAGACTTTGTGGTTTTCAGCTAAAATGATTGTACAGAATTCTTGCCACCAACAAAATATTGAATATTTGGGGCATACAACCATCGCTGGTTCGGGTCCCCATTTCGTCTGTGTGCTGGATCTGTCCTTGTGCCCTTGGGCGGGGCACTTGAACCTGGTTGCTCCTGTGGGTCGCTCTGGATGGGAGTCTGTTAGATGACTGAATGTAATGTAAGTGTTGAGCGGCTTCACTGCAAGTAGATTGTATGTTTTAAAATTCAATAATAACAATTTTTATAATAATTAATACAATTAAAACATACTTTTCTTCTCTTCCCCCAATTTTAGTTACCACCGCCTCTCTTTTTTGTTTTAATATTCCAATAAGCATGTTGAAATGTGAAATTTAAAATTGGGGCATTACCCAAATTACTCCCCAAGTTACTGTGTGGGTGTCCTGTATATTAACCTTTTGATGAGCAGGAAAATGACTGACACTGGAACCGTTTCAGAAAATGTCAGCTGTGCATTATTTATTCTCCATGCAGACCTGAGCCTTTGAATTCCGGCTTGAAAACTCCCCTTGCCACCAGGGTAAAAATGCAATTTGCATACTGAGCAGGTGCACCTAATGGCTGACAGTGCTCAAAATGGAGTGATAGGTAAACAGATGCTGACACGAACACTACAGAGTTAAAGACAATCAGAGGAGCAGAGGGAGAGATACAGAGAGCATGTTGAAGTCCATTCGTGCTTCCTTCCTTCTCTTCTGCTTGTCTTCCTACTAACAGGCATGGGTATTGAGCTCAGTTCACTTATCCCTCTGGCCAGATTGCTTCATCTGGTATTGATGTAACTATTAAAGCCTGTGTTGTTACCTCTCTGTCTTCACACAGAATGACTTCTGATCTCAGGAGGTTAATGAACTCACATTCTATCTGATTGGTTGCTGTGAGTTTGACCGGTCTTTCTCAAGTCAAGTGTCAATATATTCTGCTCCAACAGAGTTCTAAATCATTTAGGCAGTCATGGTGCTACCTTGGAATGCTTAAAGGCTTAGAGCGTGAGACACAAGCAACTCATTTTATTTAAGAATAGCAGACTCAGTTACCTAGTAGGAGCTAATGATAAACAAGACTACTACAGCTATGCTCGGACCTGTGCCTGTACTTCACAGAATATTCTTTACAGTACTTGCACAGTTGAGGATGTGCTCTGTGATAGCACTAGCACCATTTGTGAAGACAGACACAAACCCGTGTTGCTTCAGAAAACGTTCAATTTCATGTCTAAATAGACCATAGAGGTTAATGGACATTATGGCTGATGGAGTCAGCTAAATGGAGGATTGTGAGGACTCCTAGGCAGGTGGATAAAGTAGGGAGCAAATTGAGAAGGGCGTTATTATAGGAAGGGAGCGCCAGACAAAGTGTGTCTTGGAGTCTGTCACATCACGTTGTAGATGAAAACACTTAGGAGACCAGGGAGAAACAGTGTGACTCACGCATAACATACTGAGAGTTATTGTACTTCCACTCTGAAACACTGGGAAATTACTAGTGTTTTTTCTTTTTTATACATGAGGTACAATACAGTATGTTAAAGAATCAAATTCCACGGGTAGTGAATAGATTTCAATTGTGTTGAAGGAAGTTGGCTGACATTGTGTGAAGTATGTACACCTCCAATGTCACACACAGAAAGAGGGGACATTATCAAAAAAAGACTGATAACATCTTCCTTGAATGTCTGCTGTCTTCTATACACAGCAATGCTCTAAACATAGACGCTGAGGCTTTGAGGGAAAATAAACAATGGCTTTCAGGAAAGAGAGAGGAGAAAAGCCACTGCTAAAGTCAGATAGGAGGACAAATGGGTGATGGTTAATGTCTTTGTGCCTTGCTAAGCTCAAAAATGTGTAAAAGCTCTTTGTCTGGGCGTTGCCATTTTTTCTAAAAGATGGGCACGAACGTCATAACGTGTTATTTCGTATTTTTGTTGTCAAAAGAATTTCCTTGTTTCTCCAAGAGAAATACTGCCGTTTCCTGTAAATATCCTCACCCCCCACAATGTGACCTCGACTCTGATACACACGAAGCAGCATGCTTCATCCTCTGGACAAAATGGCATGGTGGGAGGGGGTTGGGGTTAGTTTTCACTCACAGTTTTTATTCTCAAACATACGAGACAGTGAAAATTCTCAATTTATTTTTTACTCTAGTTCAATGTAAAATCTGTTGAAATGGTAAAGGTTTTAGTTTGTTTGTGTGGGGTTTTTTCTACATTGTTAAAGCTCAACATACTGTGTGTACATGGTACTGCATTTGCCCCATAGCAATGTCAGGAGGAGAACATCACACAGAATAAAACAAGCAGCCATATAAACAAAGCAATTTGATGCTGTGGAGCACACTTGAGTGCGTCTGGCGGCAACTAACAGCCAGCCAGCCATATTTCACAATATCATGAGACACAATCCAGTGGATTTACAATGAACCTACTCACACAGTAAAGCAAAAAATAATGCACCCTTCATGTTCTGAGCAATAGCACACTGCACTAGAATAGCATAGATCTTCTACATGAAATATAAAAGTGACATGAGGAAGACCAAAACAAAGCAAAACACGTTTGGCAAAATCAGGACTTATGCTAAAATATAGATTACATATACAATTCAACTGTATGGGCCAATTAATATTTACATTTACATTTCTGTTCAATTGCCCAATGAGGGGATTTTACCCAAGGGCAGCAGAGGCACACTAAGCCAATTACATTGGCTAGCTAGCCCTTCGCTTCCCGCAGCCCCTAGTGAGTTCACCATGTTGTTCAGCCCAGTGCTCAGCCAGGCTGTCTGTCTGTCTGTTGCAGAACCCTGAGTTATGACGGTACAGTGGCAATGGCAGCTCTTATAAAATGAAGTACGAGTCTCCTCTCTGGCTCTCTCTTTCCCTCTACTTCTCTGTCCTATCTCTGTCCTGTTATTCAACCATTCTCTAGGTGGGAGATTGTTATTGTTGCCAATTATGGTAGCATTCTATGGGAGAGAGGAGGTTTAAACTCCAGTCAGGTATACAATGACAGCACATTCTAGTATCGTTTCTCATGAGGTTGACAGACACTGTATAATTTCTCAGCCCAAACTCAATTTCAACATAACAGTTTCATAAATTGTGAACATATGACAACTGTCATAAGATTTCAATAAGACAAACATTTAACTGACATCACAGTTACTATAATATAAACCTAATGGATATATATACAGTTGAAGTCGGAAGTTTACATCTTAGCCAAATACATTTAAACTCAGTTTTTCACAATTCCTGACATTTAATCCAAGTAAAAATTCACTGTCTTAGGTCAGTTAGGATCACCACTTTATTTTAAGAATGTGAAATGTCAGAATAATAGTAGAGAGAATGATTTATTTCAGCTTTTATTTCTTTCATCACATTCCCAGTGGGTCAGAAGTTTACATACACTCAATTAGTATTTGGTAGCATTGCTTTTAAATTGTTTAACCTGGGTCAAACATTTAGGGTAGCCTTCCACAAGCTTCCCACAATAAGTTGGGTGAATTTTGGCCCATTCCTCCTGACAGAGCTGGTGTAACTGAATCAGGTTTGTAGGCCTCCTTGCTCACACAAGCTTTTTCAGTTCTGCCCACAAATGTTCTATAGGATTGAGGTCAGGGCTTTGTGATGGCCACTCCAATACCTTGACTTTGTTGTCCTTAAGCCATTTTGCCACAACTTTGGAAGTATGCTTGGGGTCATTGTCCATTTGGAAGACCCATTTGCGACCAAGCTTAAACTTCCTCACTGACGACTTGAGATGTTGCTTCAATATATCCACATCATTTTCCTTCCTCATGATGCCATCTATTTTGTGAAGTGCACCAGTCCCTCCTGCAGCAAAGCACCCCACACAGCATGATGCTGCTACCCCCGTGCTTCACGGTTGGGATGGTGTTCTTCGGCTTGCAAGCCACCCCCCTTTTCCTTCAAACATAACGATGGTCATTATGGCCAAACAGTTCTATTTTTGTTTAATCAGACCAGAGGACATTTCTCCAAAAAGTACGATCTTTGTCCCCATGTGCAGTTGCAAACCGTAGTCTGGCTTTTTTATGGCGCTTTTGGAGCAGTGGCTTCTTCCTTGCTGAGCGGCCTTTCAGGTTATGTGGATATAGATACTTTTACTGTGGATATAGATACTTTTGTACCTGTTTCCTCCAGCATCTTCACAAGGTCCTTTGCTGTTGTTCTGGGATTGATTTGCACTTTTCGCACCAAAGTACGTTCATTTCTAGGAGACAGAACGCGTCTCCTTCCTGAGCGGTATGACGGCTGCATGGTCCCATGGTGTTTATACTCGAGTACTATTGTTTGTACAGATGAACGTGGTACCTTCAGGCGTTTGGAAATTGCTCCCAAGGATGAACCAGACTTGTGGAGGTCTACAAAAAAATGTCTGAGGTCTTGGCTGATTTCTTTTGATTTTCCCATGATGTCAAGTAAAGCGGCACTGAGTTTGAAGGTAGGCCTTGAAATACATCCACTGGTACACCTCCAATTGACTCAAATAATGTAAATTAGCCTATCAGAAGCTTCTAAAGCCATGACATAATTTTCTGGAATTTTCCAAGCTGTTTAAAGGCACAGTCAACTTAGAGTATGTAAACTTCTGACAGTGAATTATAAGTGAAATAATCTGTCTGTAAACAATTGTTGGAAAAATGTCTTGTGTCATGCACAAAGTAGATGTCCTAACCGACTTGCCAAAACTATAGTTTGTTAACAAGAATTTTGTGTAGTCGTTGAAAAACAAGTTTTAATGACTCCAACCTAATTGTATGTAAACTTCCGACTTCAACTGTATATATATATATAATAATATGCCATTTAGCAGACGCTTTTATCCAAAGCGACTTACAGTCGTGCGCGCATACATTTTTTTTGTGTGTATGGGTGGTCCCGGGGATCGAACCCACTACCTTGGCGTTACAAGCGCCGTGCTCTACCAGCTGAGCTACAGAGGACCACGTATATATATATTACTAGTGAGTGAGAGATAACTGAGTTGGGGAGGTTCATTTTTTTTTTTTATTCCAGAAACTCCTTAAGTGGACTAATTTCCTTCCAATGTAGAGAGCAAATTGAGAAGGGCGTTTTTAGAAGAAGGGAGCACCAGACAAAGTGTGTCTTGGAGTCTGTCACATCACATTGTAGATGAAAACACTTAGGAGACCAGGGAGAAACAGTGTGACTCACGCATAACATACTGAGAGTTACTGTACTTCCACTCTGATACACTGTTTATTTCTTTTTTATACATGAGGTACAATACAGTATGTTAAATAATCAAATTCCACAGGTAGTGAATAGATTTCAATCATGTTGCGGAATTAAAGGAAGTTTGCTGAGATTTTTGTTTATTTAACTAGGCAAGTCAGTTAAGAACATATTCTTATTTACAATGACGGCCTACACCGGCCAAACCTGGGCCAATTGTGCGCTGCCCTATGGGACTCCCAATCACGGCCGGTTGTGATACAGCCTGGAATCGAACCAGGGGGTCTGTGGTGACGCCTTAAGCACTGAGATGCAGTGCCTTAGAACTCTGCACCACTCGGGAGCCCACATTGTGTGAAGGACAGCAGAGAATGATCAACACCAGAACAGCTTTTAACCGTATTATTGCTGTCTGTTCAACTACATGATGGAGATAGACCTGAAAGTAGACTGAAGTCATGGCCTGATTTCCTCAACTTTTCTTCAGCAAAAAAGGAAATATCAAAGAGAAGGCCAACATCATTAGGAATTTGAGGTATGTACAGTGGGGGAAAAAAGTATTTAGTCAGCCACCAATTGTCAAGTTCTCCCACTTAAAAAGATGAGAGAGGCCTGTAATTTTCATCATAGGTACACGTCAACTATGACAGACAAAATTAGAAAAAAAATCACATTGTAGGATTTTTAATGAATTTATTTGCAAATTATGGTGGAAAATAAGTATTTGGTCAATAACAAAAGTTTCTCAATACTCTGTTATATACCCTTTGTTGGCAATAACAGAGGTCAAATGTTTTCTGGAAGTCTTCACAAGGTTTTCACACACTGTTGCTGGTATTTTGGCCCATTCCTCCATGCAGATCTCCTCTAGAGCAGTGATGTTTTGGGGCTGTCGCTGGGCAACACGGACTTTCAACTCCCTCCAAAGATGTTCTATGGGGTTGAGATCTGGAGACTGGCTAGGCCACTCCAGGACCTTGAAATGCTTCTGGCCCGGGCAGTGTGTTTGGGATCATTGTCATGCTGAAAGACCCAGCCACGTTTCATCTTCAATGCCCTTGCTGATGGAAGGAGGTTTTCACTCAAAATCTCACGATACATGGCCCCATTCATTCTTTCCTTTACACGGATCAGTCGTCCTGGTCCCTTTGCAGAAAAACAGCCCCAAAGCATGATGTTTCCACCCCCATGCTTCACAGTAGGTATGGTGTTCTTTGGATGCAACTCAGCATTCTTTGTCCTCCAAACACGACGAGTTGAGTTTTTACCAAAAAGTTATATTTTGGTTTCATCTGACCATATGACATTCTCACAATCCTCTTCTGGATCATCCAAATGCACTTGTGATCATTTTGACCCCACGGGGTGAGATCTTGTCCTAGATCAAGGGAGATTATCAGTGGTCTTGTATGTCTTCCATTTCCTAATAATTGCTCCCACAGTTGATTTCTTCAAACCAAGCTGCTTACCTATTGCAGATTCAGTCTTCCCAGCCTGGTGCAGGTCTACAATTTTGTTTCTGGTGTCCTTTGACAGCTCTTTGGTCTTGGCCATAGTGGAGTTTGGAGTGTGACTGTTTGAGGTTGTGGACAGGTGTCTTTTATACTGATAACAAGTTCAAACAGGTGCCATTAATACAGGTATTGAGTGGAGGACAGAGGAGCCTCTTAAAGTAGAAGTTACAGGTCGGTGAGCGCCAGAAATCTTGCTTGTTTGTAGATGACCAAATACTTATTTTCTACCATAATTTGCAAATAAATTCATAAAAAATCCTACAATGTGATTTTCTGGATTTTCTTTCTCCCCCATTGTACACCTCCAATGTCACACACACACAGAGGGGACATTATCAAAGAAAGACTGATAACAGCTTCCTTGAACGTCTGCTGTCTTCTATACACAGCAATGCTCTAAACATAGACGCTGAGGCTTTGAGGGAAAATAGACAATAGCTTTCAGGAAAGAGAGAGGAGAAAAGCCACTGCTAAAGTCAGATAGGAGGACAAATGTGTGACAGAAACTCCTTAAGTGGACTAATTTCCTTCCAATGCCCCTGACTCTTTCACCATGCATTTAGGATAGAACAGGTTGAATGAAATACTGCTGAATACATACACTTACTGTGCAGTGAGACTGCTTGGGCGCTCAAAGCTCTATATCAAATGTCCAGTGCCACACATGTTTCATGAGGAATATGATGTGAACTTTGACTATAAGGTTGACAAGTACCATTGGGGAGGTGTATTGAAGAATGGTCAACATTGATGATGATGATGATAGTAATGATAATGATAATTTAATTTATAAAGCACTTAGAAAACATTCTAAAATGAGTAACTGGAAACTCCAGAATGACTCACTTCATTGATCATTCTGCCCAAATGCTGTAGACACCAATTAGCCACAGTAAAACATATTGAGAGAAATTAATTAAACCTATTACTTAAACTTAAGAAAGAGGTAATGGTAGTGAAGGGCAATTCTTAACACAGAGTTAAACCAATGTCCTCTAAGCCAAGTCTTCTATCCACAGGAGGCCTATTGCATTGTAATAGGGGGCCACAGCCCACCTCCATAAAGCTGTGGGCTAGAGGAGATAAAATATACATGATCATTTCTCCACAAAACATCTGCACTACTAGGTCTTCCATCAAGGTCTTTTAGTCTTCCGTGACACTGGGAAGGAGCGTCTCTACCATCTCCAGGAATTTCGGTATGGAGTGCAAATCGTATCGCACTTTTAAATCACTGTCGGGCCACGGCTACTGAATAATGCAGAGCATCACTGGAAAGGATCGAGGAACTGTATGGCGCAGTTTCCTGAATTTAACTCCCATAATATTCCCCTTTCCTCCTCTCTCTCTCTCTCTCTCTCTCTCTCTCTCTCTCTCTCTCTCTCTCTCTCTCTCTCTCTCTCTCTCTCTCTCTCTCTGCACGACATTGCACCTAATTTTATGACATATTAAAGTGGTCCTTTTGTCTTTTTATGTATTTTGTCTAGGAAAATGAATTTACTACATTTGCTCATCTATTTTCTTAGCTCCTTTCTAAAGGTACCTGCTCCTGCTGTGTGTGTGACCTATAAAGCTTCACCAAGCTTGACAATTTTTTTTAAGGAAGTCTATTAACCCTTTCAGCAGGAGACTTCAGCAACAGGCACGACATCATACATATAATATAAAGACCATTAGTGCATGTGTTCATATTATTGGCCCATTCTGAAAGGGCTTTACATGTTATTTTATATACTCAGTATACTCATCTGCTCACAACAACCCACTGGGCACAAACTGGTTGAATCAACGTTGTTTCAACTTAATTTGACAATGTATTGTGACTCAGAATCTACATGGAAAATACATTGGATTTGAAAAAAGTAATCAATGTAATGTGTTGTTTTGAGGGTTATATTTCAACCACAGGATTATGTCATCATGATAACCAAATTTCAACATAGAAAATATGTTGAATTTGTACCATTAAAACAACATTATGTCCACTAGATCCTACTGGTGAGTGGATCTATCTGCAGCTACCCTTTGGTCTCCCATCCAGGGTTTTATCCAAGCCCTGTCACTGGCAATTACCTATGTGCTATCGTGAGAATCGTTGTTGAGAGATCTCCACTTAAACATGTAATCACTGTTGCTATCAAAGCCATTCTGAAAGGTAGGTTTAACAGAGCAAATTAAATGTGACCATACTTTATCACTCATAATCAATGTTGCTATTTAGGCCTATATAGCATTTACAAAGTCATCAACAGCTTTTGCTTAAATTTTACCCAGAATCAAACCAAAAATAGACAACACAATAGGCCTAGGTTTCAAGCTCTGGTTGATTTCAAATGTAATTATATTTAGTGATATTGAATTGTGTTTGGTTGTCAACGCAACCAAATATCAACATTTGAAGGAGATCTCCTGCTTGGATAGTTCCATCTGTGCCACTGACTTAGTCTGGCTTTAATTCTAGTTTGTCTACAAATTAATAATTTATGTGTTGGATTCACGTCTCCATCTCAACCAAAAATCAAAGTTAAAGAATAGAACAAAATCAAATCAAACTTTATTTAAACTACATTTAAAGTTGGATTTGATTTGATTTAGTCCTATTCTTTAACTTACATTTTTGGTTCAGATGGAGACTTGAATCCAACATATAAATTATTCATTTGCAGACCAACTGGAATTAAACCCAGAGTCAGTGTCACAGATGGAACAATCAAGCAGAAGATAAATCTCCTTAAAATGTTGATATTTGGTTGCTTTGACAACCAAACACAATTCAATATTACTTTTGAAATACAATAAATAGCCTTGTAACTCGTCGACAAGATAAGAAATGATATGTTGGATTCAAGTCTCCAACTTAACCAAAAATAAAAGTTAACGAATGGGATTAAGCCAGTGGCTCACATGGAAATATATAAGCAGTAGATACATCTCCTTTAGATATTGATATTTACATCCATTGTCAACCAAACACAATTCAATATGACTTTTGTAATACAATAAATAGCTTAAAGTTAAGGCTATCTTACAAACTACTGTAGCGTTCAACATTAAAATGAGTAACACATCCACGGCCACATTGAGGTTACTGTAACTATACATTTCTTCTTATGTAATCATACAAAGCACAGTGATAACACATTAATAATTTATGTCGTATAAATAATATCTGACATTGCATTACCATTTGAACTTTTCTGTGCTTTTAAATGGTTGAAATTGCATTGATTGACATTATGGGGAAAACTAAACCAAATTCAGACATTATTTTTCCATTGGAATTTAGTTGTGCGTTTACTGTAGATGGTTGAAAGCATAGTGATAACACATTGAACATTCAACTAACTTTGGGCTATCTTTTTGAGTGGGTGAATATAGGTTGTAATCTCATTGATTGTCTCAATCAAATATTACCCAATTATCCACGTTGAAATGATGCAGTGTGCCCAGTGGGAACTCTCAGTTACTGCACACACCTGAACACCCTCTGTCACTACCAATTCCAGAGCACCACTGAAACATGAAATACTGTGCTGCAGTTGTCGGACCCAATGTGAAATGCATGGAGATTTCTAATTTCATGTTGGAATATTTTGACTATATCTAATAACATTTCATATTTACTTAGATTTTTACAGCTAAGTTTCAGGAGTCCTCAGAAATAAAGCAGATTGATTCATTCTAGCTGCAGACATGACATTCTACTACTGCTCCTCTTTCCTGGAAGATCTGGTTTGAGATAGATTAGTTAACATTCTAGGAATGACAACACATAGGAAGACTCAGGGTTGAGTCTACTAGATTTGATGTTCCACGGTTCTGCTGCTTCATTTATATCATTTGTTCATGTTTCTGCTCCGGATCCAGGTGAACTCAAGTGTAAAAAAAAGAAAACAACGCCCAGAACAAGTACATTTAATGCATGGGTAATTCAAACACAGTGTCAGATGGACACTTCCTGGTTAAACAGAAGCTAATGGCGCATTAACGTAGACTCACCCACTATGACAAAATATGTCTTGTTTCTGTCTCTCTATCTCTCCACACCACGTACTGTAAAAAAGCCAATTTAACCAATTGCTTAATCAACGTTATTCTGTGAGTTGAGTGAATTTCAAAAGGACAAGAATTTGAGCTAATGTGTTAAAGTTGGTTTACTCAACAAAGTCTGCTCGAAATGAGCTGAATTTGAACAAGCTTGTTGAGTAACATTTAAAATTCATGTTTGCACGATGTTTGCATAATGATTTAATCCACGGAGTTGAGCGAAGACTAGATTTTTTTAAATGAACCTCTGACTCCTTTGTCGCTATGCAGTCGATACTTAAAAAATGTTAATTCTTAAACCCTTACCGTGTACCTATGTTTGTCCTCTGTTGTTGCGTGCCTTTCTTTGTCTGCTGAAATACATACTTTTTATTAAAACGTTAATCAAATACAACCACCAACTGTTTCCTTGTTGACATTCCACTGAGTTTCCATCTTAGCGCAAGGGCAATGAGGAAACAGTCGGTGGTTGTAAATAACTCTAGTCTGCGCTTAACTCCATGGATAAAATCATTATGGAGTTGAGGTACTTGGCTAACCCTAACCTAGATCTTATGTTTAGGGTAGCTATCCAATCAGCACCATCTATCATGTGAAGACTCCCACATCAAAGCTGTTGGATGGCAGGTCCATTGTATGTTGCGAGGTCATTTCAATAGTGCCATTTTGCATCCAAGGTCTACAATACAACAGTGTGACCCCCATCATGTAACCAATACTGTTTTGTTAGCAATAGTTACGTAATGGACATCTGAAAAATCATTTTGGATGTAACCAGTTCTCAAGGATGTGTCCATCAGTAGAAGAATCATAGTAAGCTGCTCTCTCTCATTACTTGAATTTGCCAATTATGTAGCCATGATGGAAATGGTGTGAGGTTGGGTATTTTGCCAGAACACCAGGGTTAACACCCCTACTCTTACAATAAGTGTGATGGTATATTTAATGACCATATTAAGTCAGGACACCTGTTCAACATCCCATCTGAAAGACAGCACCCTACACAGGGTGATGTCCCCATCACTGCCTGTCACGTTCGTTTAATGACGGGACAGACCAAGGCACAGGGTGATATACGTACATGTTTATTTACACTGAATAAACACACGACAAAACAACAAACAAACGAAACGTGAAGTCCAAGGTAGCACACACAACATACCTTAACCGGAACAAGATCCCACAACTAGACTGTGCCAATAGGCTGCTTAAGTATGGTCGCCAATCAGAGATAACGAGCTACAGCTGCCTCTGATTGGGAACCACACCGGCCAACATAGATCTACACATAATAGATCAAAACATAGAAAACACACAACAAAGAATATACACACCCTGACTCAACATATACGTGTCCCCTGAGTCAGGGCGTGACAGTACCCCCCCCCCCCCCCCCCCCCCCCCAAAGGTGCGGACTCCGACCGCACAACATAAACATAACAGGGTAGGGGCCGGGTGGGCATTCCGCAACGGAGGCGGATCCGGCTCGGGGCGTGACGACCTCTCACTCTCCGCCTCCCTGTTGCGCCCCTGGTCTGGTCTGGACCTCGGCGCGCTGCTTCCCCTCTCCTTCCTCCCACGATACGCCAGGCCCTGTCTGGACCCTGGTGTGGGAGACCCCGAACCTGGAGAGGGGCTGACGTCATGGTCTGGACTGGAGCCGCTGACCGGAGCTGGACTAGGCACCGGTGGAGCGGACTGCTCTGGCTCCGGAGTGGACAAACGCACCACTGGTCTGGTGCGAGGAGCAGGCATGGGCCGGACCTGACTAGGAACACACACCACTGGCTTGGTGCGAGGGGCAGGAACAGGCCGGGCCGGACTGGCGACGCGCACCACTGGCTTGGTGCGAGGAGCAGGAACAGGCCGGGCCGGACTGGCGACGCGCACCACTGGCTTGGTGCGAAGAGCAGGAACAGGCCGGGCCGGGCTGGCGACGCGCACCACTGACTTGGTGCGAGGAGCAGGAACAGGCCGGGCCGGGCTGGCGACGCGCACCACTGGCTTGGTGCGAGGAGCAGGAACAGGCCGGGCCGGGCTGGCGACGCGCACCACTGGCTTGGTGCGAGGAGCAGGAACAGGCCGGGCCGGGCTGGCGACGCGCACCACTGGCTTGGTGCGAGGAGCAGGAACAGGCCGGGCCGGACTGGCGACGCGCACCACTGGCTTGGTGCGAGGAGCAGGAACAGGCCGGTGCCGGGCTGGTGACGCGCACCACTGTCTTGGTGCGAGGAGCAGGAACAGGCCGGGCCGGGCTGGCGACGCGCACCACTGGCTTGGTGCAAGGAGCAGGAAGCGTTGAGCCGGCACACCCCGTCCTGGCTGGATGTCCATCTTTGCACGGCACGTGCGTGGTGCGAGCACAGGACGTACAGGACTGTGCCGGCGCACTGGCGACACAGTACGTACCTCCGCATAACACAGAGCTTGCCCAGTCATACGCTTCCTCGCGTGAGTACGAGGAGTTGGCTCTTCTCTAACCCTAGGCTCCGCCAACCACCCCGTGTGCCCCCCCTCCCAAAATGTTCTTGGGGCTGCTTCTCGGGCTTCCTCCTCGACCGGCCTCCTCCGTGTTGCCGTTGCTCCTCCTGCCTGGGCATCTACCTTAGCCCATGGTCCTTTCCCCGCGAATATCTCCTCCCATGACCACAAATTGGCCACCTGTGACATGGCCATCCGCTCTGCCTGGACAAGCTGCTTGGTCCTCGTTTGGTGGGATCTTCTGTCACGTTCGTTTAATGACGGGACAGACCAAGGCGCAGCGTGATATACGTACATGTTTATTTACACTGAATAAAGACACGACAAAACAACAAACAAACAAAACGTGAAGTCCAAGGTAGCACACACAACATTCCTTAACCGGAACAAGATCCCACAACTAGACTGTGCCAATAGGATGCTTAAGTATGGTCCCCAATCAGAGACAATGAGCTACAGCTGCCTCTGATTGGGAACCACACCGGCCAACATAGATCTACACATAATAGATCAAAACATAGAAACACCACAAAGAATATACACACCCTGACTCAACATACAGTGGGGAAAAAAAGGATTTAGTCAGCCACCAATTGTGCAAGTTCTCCCACTTAAAAAGATGAGAGAGGCCTGTAATTTTCATCATAGGTACACGTCAACTATGACAGACAAAATCCAGAAAATCACATTGTAGGATTTTAAATGAATTTATTTGCAAATTATTGACTTTCAACTCCCTCCAAAGATTTTCTATGGGGTTGAGATCTGGAGACTGGTTAGGTCACTCCAGGACCTTGAAATGCTTCTTACGAAGCCACTCCTTCGTTGCCCGGGCGGTGTGTTTGGGATCATTGTCATGCTGAAAGACCCAGCCACGTTTCATCTTCAATGCCCTTGCTGATGGAAGGAGGTTTTCACTCAAAATCTCACGATAAATGGCCCCATTCATTCTTTCCTTTACACGGATCAGTCGTCCTGGTCCCTTTGCAGAAAAACAGCCCCAAAGCATGATGTTTCCACCCCCATGCTTCACAGTAGGTATGGTGTTCTTTGGATGCAACTCAGCATTCTTTGTCCTCCAAACACGACGAGTTGAGTTTTGACCAAAAAGTTCTATTTTGGTTTCATCTGACCATATGACATTCTCCCAATCCTCTTCTGGATCATCCAAATGCAATCTAGCAAACTTCAGACGGGCCTGGACATGGCGGCGTAGTGTGTTACTGATGGTAGGCTTTGTTACTTTGGTCCCAGCTCTCTGCAGGTCATTCACTAGGTCCCCCCGTGTGGTTCTGGGATTTATTCTCACCGTTCTTGTGATCATTTTGACCCCACGGGGTGAGATCTTGCGTGGAGCCCCAGATCGAGGGAGATTATCAGTGGTCTTGTATGTCCTCCATTTCCTAATAATTGCTCCCACAGTTGATTTCTTGAAACCAAGCTGCTTACCTATTGCAGATTCAGTCTTCCCAGCCTGGTGCAGGTCTACAATTTTGTTTCTGGTGTCCTTTGACAGCTCTTTGGTCTTGGCCATAGTGGAGTTTGGAGTGTGACTGTTTGAGGTTGTGGACAGGTCTCTTTTATACTGATAACAAGTTCAAACAGGTGCCATTAATACAGGTAACGAGTGGAGGACAGAGGAGCCTCTTAAAGAAGAAGTTACAGGTCTGTGAGAGCCAGAAATCTTGCTTGTTTGTAGGTGACCAAATACTTATTTTCCACCATAATTTGCAAATAAATTCATTAAAAATCCTACAATGTGATTTTCGGGATTTTTTTCCCTCAATTTGTCTGTCATAGTTGACGTGTACCTATGATGAAAATTACAGGCCTCTCGCATCTTTTTAAGTGGGAGAACTTGTACAATTGGTGGCTGACTAAATACTTTTTTCCCCACTGCACACGCGTCCCCTGAGTCAGGGCGTGACACTGCCCTGGGATTTGATCTTAAGACCAGAGGGAAGAATGTCCCCAACTGGCCCTGCAACACCGTTTCCAGCAGCATCTGGTCTACCTTCCAGGAACTGACCAGGACCAACCCTGCTTAGCTTCAGCAGCAAGCCAGCAGTGGGATGCAGGTTGGCTTGTTGCTGTTGCTGATTAGGGCAGATATCCCAGCATGCTGTCCTTTATACAGGCAGGTCACTAGAAACATCAAGATATCAAGTTGGACCTTTAATGGGATTAGAGGTGTAGGATCTTAATTTGAGCCAGTGTGCTACGGCAGGAAAATAATCCTGCAGCAACAGGACATTTGAATTATTACGTGGACTATCATTAAAAAACCCTACGGTCTATGTCAGCGCCCCTGCAGAAATCGAATTAGCATAATACAAAACCCCCTTTAAAAAATGTTTGATACACTGCCGATTTTGCAGGTTTTCCTACTTACAAAGCATGTAGAGGTCTGTCATTTTTATCATAGGTACACTTCAACTGTGAGAGACGGAATCTGACATAAGTATTTGATCACCTACCAACCAGTAAGACTTCCGGCTCTCAAAGACCTGTTAGTTTTTCTTTAAGAAGCCCTCCTGTTCTCCACTCATTACATGTATTAACTGCACCTGTTTGAACTTGTTACCTGTATAAAAGACACCTGTCCACACACTCAATCAAATAGACTCCAACCTCTCCACAATGGCCAAGACCAGAGTGCTGTGTAAGGACATCAGGGATAAAATTGTAGACCTGCACAAGGCTGGGATGGGCTACAGGACAATAGGCAAGCAGCTTGGTGAGAAGGCAACAACTGTTGGCGCAATTATTAGAAAATGGAAGAAGTTCAAGATGACGGTCAATCACTCTCGGTCTGGGGCTCCATGCAAGATCTCACCTCGTGGGGCATCAATGATCATGAGGAAGGTGAGGGATCAGCCCAGAACTACACGGCAGGACCTGGTCAATGACCTGAAGAGAGCTGGGATCACAGTCTCAAAGAAAACCATTAGTAACACACTACACCGTGGCTGGGTCTTCCAGCATGACAACGACCTGAAACACACAGCCAGTGCAACTAAAAAGTGGCTCTGTAAGAAGCATCTCAAGGTCCTGGAGTGGCCTAGCCAGTCTCCAGACCTGAACCCATTAGAAAATCTTTGGAGGGAGCTGAAAGCCCGTATTGCCCAGCGACAGCCCCGAAACCTGAAGGATCTGGAGAAGGTCTGTATGGAGGAGTGGGCCAAAATCCCTGCTGCAGTGTGTGCAAACCTGGTCAAGACCTACAGGAAATGTATGATCTCTGTAATTGCAAACAAAGGTTTCTGTACCAAATATTAAGTTCTGCTTTTCTGATGTATCAAATACTTATGTCATGCAATAAAATGCAAATTCATTCCTTAAAAGTCATACAATGTGATTTACTGGATTTTTGTTTTAGTTTCCGTCTCTCACAGTTGAAGTGTACCTATGATAAAAATTACAGACCTCTACCTGCTTTGTAAGTAGGAAAACCTGCAAAATCGGCAGTGTATCAAATTCTTGTTCTCCCCACTGTATCTCTCGGATATAGGACAGACACATTAGAACAAACTTCCTTTCGATTTTTGAAGGGGACTATCTGTTGTTGTAGTGAATCTGTTATTCGATGCGTATGTATGGACCAACATTTATTTTTCATTAATTTTTATACTTCAAGGGGTCTTAAAATTCCAAATCAAATAGCAAAATGATCCTTGGTATGACCATCTTAAAATAATTCCATATAGCTTAGTAGTGCAACCCCCCCCCCCAAAAAAAAACAGCTCCTGCTCCTTCAAGTTGGATGAGTTCCGCTGATGTACAGCAATCCTTAAATCATACCACAGATTCTCAATTGGATTGAGGTCTGGGCTTTGACTCGGCCATTCCAAGACATTTAAATGTTTCCCCTTAAACCACTCAACTGTTGCTTTAGCAATATGCTTAGGGTTATTGTCCTGCTGGAAGGTGAACCTCCATCCCAGTCTCAAATCTCTGGAAGACTGAAACAGGTTTCCCTCAAGACTTTCCCTGTATTTAGCGCCATCCATTATTCCTTCAATTCTGACCAGTTTCCCAGTCCCTGCCGATGAAAAACATCCCCACAGCATGATGCTGCCACCACCATGCTTCACTGTGGGGATGGTATTCTCGGGGTGATGAGAGGTGTTGGGTTTGTGCCAGACAAAGCGTTTTCCTTGATGTCCAGAAAGCTCAATTTTAGTCTCATCTGACCAGAGTACCTTCTTCCATATGTTTTGGGAGTCTCCCACATGCATTTTGGTGAACACCAAACATGTTTGCTTATTTTTTTCTTTAAGCAATGGCCTTTTCCTGGCCACTCTTCCGTAAAGCCCAGCTCTGTGGAGTGTATGGCTTAAAGTGATCCTATGGACAGATACTCCAATCTCCACTGTGGAGCTTTGCAGCTCTTTCAGGGTTATCTTTGGTCTCTTTGTTGCCTCTCTGATTAATGCCCTCCTTGCCTGGTCTGTGAGTTTTGGTGGGCGGCCCTCTCTTGGCAGGTTTGCTGTGGTGCCATATTCTTTCAATTTCTTAATAAAGGATTTAATGGTGCTCCGTGGGATGTTCAACGTTTCTGATATTTTTTTTATAACCCAACCCTGATCTGTACTTCTCCACAACTTTCTCCCTGACCTGTTTGGAGAGCTCCTTGGTCTTCATGGTGCCCCTTGCTTAGTGGTGTTGCAGACTCTGGGGCCTTTCAGAACAGGTGTATAATTACTGAGATCATGTGACAGATCATGTGACACTTAGATTGCACACAGGTGGACTTCATTTAACTAATTATGTGACTTCTGAAGGAAATTGGTTGCACCAGATCTTATTTAGGGGCTTCATAGCAAAGGGGGTGAATACATATGCACGCACCACTTTTCCGTTATTTATTCTTTAGAATTTTTTGAAATAAGTTATTTTTTTCATTTCACTTCACCAATATGGACTATTTTGTGTATGTCCATCACATGAAATCCAAAAAACATCCATTTAAATTACAGATTATAATGCAACAAAATAGGAAAAATGCCAAGGGGGATGAATACTTTTGCAAGGCACTGTACTTCTGTACTTTGATTAAATACTTGGTGTAGCCCTTTCCTGCAGTCAATGACCAAAAGCGCCCTCTTTGGCCTCATGGGTGGAATGTTATTCATATTTTTAATAATTTCATAATTAAGAAATATTTTTTATACCGATGAAACAGTTATATTTCGTTCTTCTGTGATGTATATAAAGTATAATATTGTGATGCAAACTCAAAATTGAATAAATTTCAACTCTATATCTGACATGTCTTCTTTTTTTTAAGCCCATAACCATGTGTGTGAGGTGTATACGTTTGTTTCAAAGTAGATTTGTTTAAGACTACCAAGAATCACTCTGTGTGACCCTGATTTAGCCCACTGCAGCAAAATGCTTATTGGAGTGGGTGCACAGAGGTGAGATCATCCCAGCCTGATGTCTTTTGTTTTGTATGTTCCGAAAGGTTTTAATTCAGAAGAATATTCTAGCTCGAACATAATATTGCAACAATGGATACAATTTGACAGTTCTTAAAATGTTGTTCTTTGTGCTGTTGGTGAAGACACAGAAACATTCAGTCCCATATGAGACAGAAAATATGAAACCTGCCTCTGTTTGTTATACAGTAAAACAGGCAACATTATATTATACAACAAGATTACCTCTGTGGGTCCTTGCACTCTCATTCTATCCCTCTCATTCCACAAATGTGTGATATGAAACTTCAAATAATGTGGGTTTCTTATTGCACTTGGCCATTGTTTATTACCATATGTTGGATATTGAAGTGTAAAGTCATTTCAGGACCTCTATCTCGCCCACACACTTTATGCTGAGGGTGTCAGCATCAGCTATACTTCACAGAAGGGTTTATTGAAACATAAAAGGCAGAAGTTGTATTCTAACTTCTGAACTTAATGTTATTTAAGTGCATGTTACACAGGCTTGAATTTTCAACTGCATTCCCTCTGTTTATTTGTTCTCCACAATGTATTATCTCAAGCAGACTGTAGATGATCTTTTAAAGAATCCATGGACCAGTTTGATTTATGTCTTTATTGAGTGCATTTAAATACAATATTTATTCTCAGAAAGTTACAACTACAAACTCTGACATACTCATCACAATAAACACATTTGTAACTGTACAATGACACATACACAAATGAAAAATATCCTTCCTGGTTGTGTCAAATCTTATTTACAGTGGGATGGATACGTGTGTGTGTTTTCATGCTACGATGCTGTGGCTGTCCAGTCTCAGTCCAGAGACATGGCTGGAGAAAAGAGCCTCTGGCGAGATGTCCTTGAAAGTGGAAAGGGGCCGTTTCACAATGGTATACTCTGAAAATTTAGGGAAAAGCTGATATTGATCCAAGCTATCTACTTTCTTTGGCAAGCTGGAAATCCAACATTCCTCAAAATGTAGATACACACTACATGCGATTTTGAAAACAGAAAAAGACATCTGAGAAAAATGTTCTCAGAAGACAATACAAAGTGCTAAAGACTTAAATATCCTGGGAGACAAGTTAGTGTGAGTGGTAGCAGTATAGGACAGCAAGGGAGTGAAAGCCAGAGTTAGGTTTTGGGCTGGCAAGTTTCGTATCTGCTGGTGGATCACAAAGTGGCACAATTACGCAAGTGGAGGTGAAGTCAATGTGACAATTAAACAGTCTAGAACTTCAGCTTTGTCACCATAAAGTATAAGTCCAGTTAAATAAGGAATGAGTCCACTTATAAGAATCTCCAAGTTTGCCTCAATGAGTCTGGGAGTGTCTGCATTTGCTGTTGGACATTGATTTTTAACGAGACTGAATTACAGAAAGGCACTTTGAATGCAGAACACAGATAAGAGACCTCACAATGTCAGACTGTTTTCACATGGTGTGAGTTCTCCAACTTCTCCCAGCTTTCATCTTCTCTTGGTAAGAGAGCAAAATAACAAAAATTTTCCAATTCCACCAGTCTACTACCCGAGTCAGTGGAGTGAAGCTGAACACTCATGTCCAACAGCTACCAAATTTCTATTATAAAAAGGAAAACTTGAATAGGGACAGCAACATGTTATGTGTCCTTACAGAATGAACAGTCTAATTTAGAAAATCCATAATGACACTTTTTTTCTTCAAACAAAGTCAGATGGTTCTCTGTTTGAGTGCAGGTGAAACAGTACTCTGTATTCTGTGATAGTGTTTTTGTAACACTTAACCTGATGGGCCCTGACATACAACAAAGTCTACTCTGGTCAAAAATAACTCTTTGTTGCCACCAATAACTGTAACTGTGAGGGGTTACCATGACACTGCTGAAGACAGCTCCTACTGTGATAGTAATGAGAGAGACAATGATCTGTAATGGAGATGGCACTTAGCTTCACATGCAGTCTAAGACCTGCTGAGCAAATATGCACACACATGAACAGTTGATACATTTTCAAAGGTATTTTGTTAGAAGGTTCCCACTTGTTACCCTGTAATCCGTCATATTTGAGCTGGGTAATGAATTTGATGCTTCAGTTAAAGCTTCTGGGTCCCCATGAGAACACAGCCACCAACTTCAAGCTATTAACCTGCACTGTTTCAAAAGCCCCCCGTCATCACCACACACCATTATGAGCTGATCGCAAACAGATAGACTATTAATAGCAGATATCAAATTAATTAAAAAAGGAGAGGAAGGACAAGGTAATGGCAATGAAGTGTCAGAATCTGATATGAAATGACGTGTCTGAAATGGTAAGTATTCCCGCAGATATTTTCAACATCATTCCTGGTACTTTCTTGGCGTTGGAGGAAGTCACCTGTGTTAATTAAAAGTCCATCCCTGTTACTCATCTGCCCACTCTCTCTGTCATAATAACAACCTTTCATTGACTTACAACATGCTTTTTATAAATTCTTTAAAACCTGTTAAATGTAATGTCAAAATGTAAATTTCTGCCTAAATAGACATACCCAAAAGTAACTATTTATCATGAGAGGGCCATAAACAATACCTAGTAATGCTTATACTGCCAGAAATATTAAAATGTCACCTTTCTGAGAAAATAGTTATAAATTGCTGAGATGTTGTCACTTTTGAGGACACTAGCTCAAGTACACAGTACAAACATGATACAAATATACAAATATGACAAATCATATATGATTTTTTTTCATATCTAACAAAAGTGGGGGAATAGGGCTTGAAATGTTTGAAATGCTTTCTAAATATAGTAACAATGAAGTTATAAATGACTTACTATAATATTTCACCTTTCTTATAACTGTCAAATAAAATTGGCACCATTTCATATAACTGATGACAGGGCTTTTTCTGCCCAGCCTCCTCTGAGCGACGCACATACTCCATTCAAATGCCTGCTGACTCATTACAACTTCAGATATAAAGCAGCAATCAGCAGTTGAAACAATAACAAAGCATACTACCTGCCCCTGTTTCGGTAAAAAGCTGAGGGATGGGGCTGGAGAAATGTAACCACTCTCAAATTCATATTAGACAGAGCTATGGATGCAAGTACTGACCATCCATGATATCAAAATTATCGTTTTAACTATGTTTTTAGGCTATATTGTTTGTTTACATTTACTTTGTTTACAAACAATGGAATTAAACAAGCCTATATTTTTGTTTTTTTATGGGGTATGGCAGTTGAACTAAGCTCATGAGGCATTCATAATTTATATTCCTCAACAATCAACGGGTACATATAATTAATTTATAAGTCCAAAAATGGATGTAGCAACTGCAGATTGCCCCTTTAAGCACAAAGTGATTTCGTCCCTCTGTGACCAAGAGAAAGTGTTCTTGTTTATATTCTACAAAACAATGGTGTATTTTGTCATGTTGAAAGCTCTAAATCCATCTGAGAACATCACAGCGAGATGAGACTCCTTTTGCTGCAATTGCCAGGGTCTCCCATTTCATATGCTGTATTGTTAGAGGAGCTGCGAGATTCACAGACAGAAGAAATCAATCCTTTGTCTGGATAGCCCAGGAAATGTTAGGTGTTGCTCCCTATGCAAATGAGGTGTCAGATTTCACATCTCAGATGTGCACAGCAATTGATGTTGCGCTGTTCACAGAGTACTCTGTACACAAAACTGGCAGTCGGAACCAGTCCAGAACCACTCAAAGTCCCCTAAATAAGGGACTTAACGTTTAAGATTAACTTGCCTCGAGTCGCCCAGAATCAACACAGCATGGTCAACACCTTAAGCAGGGAAAGCTGTTCTGTTGTCATGTTTGAAAAGCAGCCGAAAATGGTAAATAAAGTTCTAGGGTAGTAGTGTGGTGAAAGCACAAAGCACTTGAGACTGTCAATATAACTTTAAAATGACATATAACCTTCACTGTACCTGTAACAGTTATTTAATTACCCTGGGTCTTCGATGCACAACACTAGACACTTACTGACTCTTGCAGATGTATGGGTTCAATGTCAATGTGGTCTCTGAAAGTCTAAAACATTACAAAGAGATATCTTATGTGTATATTTAAACAGTGTATCCTTTATGCAGAATCAGTCATGTCGGTCTTTACCCCAGTGATCTGCCTCCTATTGAGAAGAACTTCCAAGTGCCGCCATAGAAAATAACCCTTCATGACTATAAGAATCCTAAACTATTCAGATGAAACTACATACATGTAGTTGTGTTGTTGCCAAAAATGCAAGCAGAAAAATAACATCCATATAGTATTTACAAATCATCTTCAATATGAAGATTCATTTAAGTAAGAAGTCATCAATCTAGCTTATTTTATTTTAATATATACCTTTTTGTTTGTTTTTCCAATCTGGGTGACACCGTTTGATGCTGTCCTTTGGCCAAATCAACCCATTGATCCTAATAAAGTAGCACCGTTTTTTAAAATCTTTTCTTTTTAGCATTTCATGACCATCTGTCACAGCAAGCAAACAAACACACTTGCTCTTCCGCTTGCACTCTTCTTCAGCAAAAAATAAGCCAACTTTATAGACTGCTGTAATTGAACCATTGAAGTTGTCCTGAGGCAGAATCTTATCTTCTATCCCTTTGTATCTTCAGTAAACTAGAGGTCCGGTGTCTTTTCCTAGGTCTTGAGAGAGTGTGTGTTGGGGGCGTGCATGTTGTTATGTATGTGCCACATGGTCGTTCTTTAAATCAAGGTTAGTGTCTCCACCCGGGTGTATTCTTTAGGGTCATCAGGAGTTCTCCTATGGGCTCCCTGGTGGGTTGTCTCTGGGTGGTGGTGGTGGCGCCCCCTGTGGTCAGGCAATGGAGGTGGGGGACTGGGCCATCTGGTCCCTCATAGACTGGACACTGCTCAGGATCTTCTTCTGATGGCCGGCCAGGGTCACTCCTATCCTCAACAGGTCTCTGACAAACAAGAGGAACAAATCAAATAAAATGTTATTTGTCACATGCGCCGAATACAACAGGTGTAGACCTTACCATGAAATGCTTACTTACAAGCGCTTAACCAACAATGCAGTTTTAAGAAAATAGAGTTAAGAAAATATTTACTAAATAAACTAAAGTAAAAAAAGTAACACAATAAAAGAACAATAATCAAATCAAATCAAATGTTATTTGCAACATGTGCCGAATACAACAGGGCTTACAGTGAAATGCTTACAAGCCCTTAACCAACAATGCAGATTTTTAAGAAAAAATAAATAAAAGTGTTAAGTAAAAAATAGATAAGTAAAAAATAGAAAATAGCAAATGATTAAAGAGCAGCAGTAAAATAAAATAACAGTAGGGAGGCTATATACAGGGGGTACCGGTACAGAGTCAATGTGCAGGGGCACCGGTTAGTCGAGGTAATTGAGGTAATATGTACATGTGGGCAGAGTTAAAGTGACTAAGCATAAATAATAGTAGCAGCAGCGTAAAAGAGATGGTTGGGGTGGGGTGGGGTGGGGGGGGGGGCAATGCAAATAGTCTGGGTAGCCATGATTAGCTGTTCAGGAGTCTTATGGCTTGGGGGGTAGAAGCTGTTAAGAAGCCTTTTGGACCTAGACTTGGCGCTCCGCTACCGCTTGCCATGCGGTAGCAGAGAGAACAGTCTATGACTAGGGTGTCTGGAGTCTTTGACAATTTTTAGAGCCTTCCTCTGACACCGCCTGGTATAGATGTCCTGGATGGCAGGAAGCTTGGCCCCAGTGATGTACTGGGCCGTACACACTACCCTCTATAGTGCCTTGTGGTCGGAGCCCGAGCAGTTGCCATACCAGGCGGTGATGCAACCAGTCAGGATGCTCTCGATGGTGCAGCTGTATAACTTTTAGAGGATCTGAGGACCCATGCCAAATATTTTCAGTGCAATAGAGATTGCATCATCTGTGGATCTGTTGGGGCGGTATGCAAATTGGAGTGGGTCTAGGGTTTCTGGGATAATGGTGTTGATGTGAGCCATGACCAGCCTTTCAAAGCACTTCATGGCTACAGACTTGAGTGCTATGGGCCAGTAGTCATTTAGGCAGGTTATCTTAGTGTTCTTGGGCACAGGGACTATGGTGGTCTGCTTGAAACATGTTGGTATTACAGACTCAGTCAGGGACATGTTGAAAATGTCAGTGAAGACACTTGCCAGTTGGTCAAAGCATTCTCAGAGTACACATCCTGGTAATCCATCTGGCCCTGCGGCCTTGTGAATGTTGACCTGCTTAAAAGTTTTACTCACATCTGCTATGGAGAGCGTGATCACATAGTCATCCGGAACAGCTGATGCTCTCATGCATGCTTCAGTGTTGCTTGCCTCGAAGCGAGCGTAGAAGTGATTTAGCCATTCTGGTAGGCTTGTGTCACTGGGCAGCTCGCAGCTGTGCTTCCCGTTGTAGTCTGTAATAGTTTTCAAGCCCTGCCACATCCGACGAGCGTCAGAGCTGGTGTAGTACGATTCAATCTTAGTCCTGTATTGACTCTTTGCCTGTTTGATGGTTCGTCGGAGGGCAGAGCGGGATTTCTTATAAGTGTCCGGGTTAGAGTCCCGCTCCTTGAAAGCGGCAGCTCTACCCTTTAGCTCAGTGCGGATGTTGCCGGTAATCCATGGCTTCTGGTTGGGGTATGTACAGTTGAAGTCGGAAGTTTACATACACTTAGGTTGGAGTCATTAAAACTTGTTTTTCAACCACTCCACAAATTTCTTAACAAACTATAGTTTTGGCAAGTCGGTTAGGAGATCTACTTTGTGCATGACACAAGTAATTTTTCCAACAATTGTTTACATACAGATTATTTCACTTATAATTCACTGTATCACAATTCCAGTGGGTCAGAAGTTTACATACACTAAGTTGACTGTGCCTTTAAACAGCTTGGAAAATTCCAGAAAATGATGTCATGGCTTTAGAAGCTTCTGATAGGCTTATTGACATCATTTGAGTCAATTGGAGGTGTACCTGTGGATGTATTTCAAGGCCTACCTTCAAACTCAGTGCCGCAAAATTTTGTAGACCTCCACAAGTCTGGTTCATCCTTGGGAGCAATTTCCAAACGCTTGAAGGTACCACGTTCATCTGTACAAACAATAGTACCCGAGTATAAACACCATGGGACCACGCAGCCGTCATACCGCTCAGGAATAAGACGCATTCTGTCTCCTAGAGATGAACGTACTTTGGTGCGAAAAGTGCAAATCAATCCCAGAACAACAGCAAATGACCTTGTGAAGATACTGGAGGAAACAGGTACAAAAGTATCTATATCCACAGTAAAACGAGTCCTATATCGACATAACCTGAAAGGCCGCTCAGCAAGGAAGAAGCCACTGCTCCAAAACCGCCATACAAAAGCCAGACTACTGTTTGCAACTGCACATGGGGACAAAGATCATACTTTTTGGAGAAATGTCCTCTGGTCTGATGAAACAAAAATAGAACTGTTTGGCCATATTGACCATCGTTATGTTTGGAGGAAAAAGGGGGATGCTTGCAAGCCGAAGAACACCATCCCAACCGTGAAGCACGGGGGTGGCAGCATCATGCTGTGGGGGTGCTTTCCTGCAGCAGGGACTGGTTCACAAAATAGATGGCATCATGAGGAAGGAAAATTATGTGGAAATATTGAAGCAACATCTCAAGACATCAGTCAGGAAGTTAAAGCTTGGTCGCAAATTGTTCTTCCAAATGGACAATGACCCCAAGCATACTTCCAAAGTTGTGGCAAAATGGCTTAAGGACAACAAAGTCAAGGTATTGGAGTGGCCATCACAAAGCCCTGACCTCAATCCTATAGAACATTTGTGAGCAGAACTGAAAATGCATGTGTGAGCAAGGAGGCCTACAAACCTGACTCAGTTACACCAGCTCTGTCAGGAGGAATGGGCCAAAATTCACCCAACTTATTGTGGGAAGCTTGTGGAAGGCTACCCAAAATGTTTGACCCAAGTTAAGTAATTTAAAGGCAATGCTACCAAATACTAATTGAGCGTATGTAAACTTCTGACCCACTGAGAATGTGATGAAAGAAATAAAAGCTGAAAGAAATAATTCTCCCTACTATTATTCTGACATTTCACATTCTTAAAATAAAGTGCTGATCCTAACTGACCTAAGACAGGGAATTTTTACTAGGATTAAATGTCAGGAATTGTGAAAAACTGAGTTTAAATGTATTTGGCTAAGGTGTATGTAAACTTCTGACTTCAACTGTACGTACGGTCACTGTGGGGACGATGTCATCGATGCACTTATTGATGAAGTCAGTGACTGATGTGGCGTACTTCTCAATGCTATCGGAAGAATCCCAGAACATATTCCAGTCTGTGCTAGCAAAACAGTCCTGTAGCTTAGCATCTCCGTCATCTGACCACTTCCTGCTTTATTTTTTGCTTATAAGCAGGAATCAGGAGGATAGAGTTATGGTCAGATTTGACAAATGGAGGGCGTGGGAGAGCTTTGTACGCGTCTCAGTGTGTGGCCCTCCTGTAGCTCAGTTGGTAGAGCATGGCGCTTGCAACGCCAGGGTTGTGGGTTTGATTCCCACGGGGGGCCAGTATGAAACATTTATGCACTCACTAACTGTAAGTCGCTCTGGATAAGAGCGTCTGCTGAATGATTAAAATGTAAAGGTGGTTTAGCATATTTTTTCCTCTGGTTGCACATTTAACATGCTAAGAAATGAGGTAGAATGGATTTAAGTTTCCCTGCATTAAAGTCCCCGGCCACTAGGAGCGCTGACTCTGGATGAGCGTTTTCCTGTTTACTTATGGCCTTATACAGCTCATTGAGTGCAATCTTAGTGCAAGCAATAATGAGGCTATATACAGGGGTTACCGGCACCGAGTCAATGTGTGGGGGTACAGGTTAGTCGAGAACAGTGTCAACAACAAGGCTGATGGATGGAGGTGTTCATAGTACAGTACCTCATGTCTGTGTGTTCGTGCTTGGATGGAATTACTGAGCTATGGATATTGTACATGTACAAATACATACACAAACATTATCATACCATGCACAAAGACAATAGTATAATATTTTCTGCTTGAGGCAGAGCAGAGAGAAATATTTAGGGCCTGTTTCCAGCGCAGTATACACTGTGCCAGATACACTCCCTGCTAGAGATAAGCACAAGATCTGTTTACTGTTTGTATTTACAATGGTAAGCCCAGAGTGGACATAATTAATTGAGGACTGCTGGGAATTGTTGCTGACTTGTTGTGTAGCCGTCAAAGGGACACCTATTTGATCAGTCTGAACAACCAAAGGCAATCCTTTGTCCTAAAAAACATTTTTAGTCGTGCCACTCTATCAAATCAAAGTGATTAGTAAGACGGAGACCTTGCCGATCTAGATCTATCCAGAGCTCTGAATGCCTGGTGGATTTGAAGTATGACAGCCCTGATCTCCTATGGACGTTTATTGAGGGATTATTCCTGTCTGAGCAAGAAGCATGATTCCCATTATTCTGACATCTGAGACAGCTTTCTGAAGGTGGATGTGTGACTGCAATGGCCTGCCTGGCTGGTTGGCTCTCAGTGAACCTGATTGAAAATATATTCCAGCCTGCCTCAACACGCTACATCTAGAAGAGTGCAAATCTAATTATAGTGGGATAATACTTCTGAGACCTTCTGTAATCTGTGACAAATGCTTGTGTTGCGTGCTTGTGTGTGCGTGCGCATGTGTGTGCAGACGTGTGTGTGTATTCTACGACTGCTAGTGTAACATTCCTCCAGAGTAATTTTGGGAACCATCTGCCTGTTCAAGGGCTGACCAAATGTTGTATTGCTACAGTGAATAGTGATAGGAGGGTTTTGCTGTTTGGTATCTCCTGAGACTCCTGATAAGATGGAAAAATTAGGTGGGTGAGATATGATGAGGTTGGGCCTCAGGACTTACTCTGAGCTGATCTGAGCCACCAGGGGTAGGGAGGTGAAGCCAGAGCCCAGGAAAGTGTCTCTGTACTGCCCCATCTTGATGGCACCTAGCCAATCCTCCACAGAGGTGAAGGTAGTGAAGTCTGGAATAGAGCGGTCTAGCAGGGGCTGAGAAGGCCTGTTGAGAAAAAGAGGAGAGAAGAGAGGGATGAAACAGCAAAGTGATGTGGAAGAGGGGTGAACAGGATAGGGGGTACATAAAAAGGAGAAACCTTGGAAAGGTTTATCAGTAATATACAGTAGTCTACGTGCTCAGAATGTGCACTATGAGTAATGTTACGAGTCAAGGCAGTTCTTGCAGACATACACTGCAGTGATGGTGGCCACAGCTTTGAGGCTTGTAGGGTTGCGGATTATCTTGTCCAGCGTGTTGACGATGTCGTTGAATTTGGGCCGGGCATTTCTATCTTTCTGCCAGCAGTCCAGCATCAGCTGGTGTAGTGCTGTGGGGCAGTCCATGGGAGGGGGCAGCCGGTAGTCCTGCTCTATGGCGTTGATCACCTGGATGAGAAGGAGAGGAGAAAGAGATGGCACATTACAAGAGAGGAAAGGAAGGAAACAGAGAGGGACATAGCAGACCACACTGGGAGACTGAGGATTAAAAGGACATAGACTAAAGGGATGGACAAAGGTGTTGGTTTGGCAGCAAAACATGAAATAAGAAAAAAACGAATCCAGTATGGAAAATGCTCATATTGGTTTTGAAATGTTTTGTATAACGTTCCATGGATCATGGAAGAGTTCATAACCAATTGACAAAGGTTTTTGATGTGCTGTATGTTTCCAGACACCTGCAACTGAACTGCTTCCAGATTGGAGATTTCAGAACACCGGAACAGAACAGCGGATGCCAGCTATAATAGGATTTATTGGCACAGTTCCAATGATACCATCATATCCAACTTAAGCTTCTCTACAGCTTGTCATTGCTTGGCCCTGTATTATACCTAGCTTTGTGTTTGTGTAAACACTGGCTACTCAGAGAGGAAAAATCCACCAAATACAATGTGTAAAGCTTCATTTAACTACACAGAAATGTGCACTCTTAGTGACCCTGATATTTTCACTCTACCTCCAAATCTGTCAATCAAAAGTTACAGTAACATCGCATTTGATTTAATCTATTTTCTCTATCCATACGATCCTCAGCAGATTTTCCCTGGTCTCTGTGTAGCAGCTGAACTTCAGGCAGAACAATGGATACTGCAGCTGATAATTGCTTAAAAAAACGGAGGGATTTTGATATATGCCCATTCCCTGAGTCCCCTTTTATCAGAGAGAGGGTGGTCTCTCCAGACAGCCGTCAATCACCACACCATAAAATAACGCTTTGCCATAGCGACCGGCAGCAGCCAGCTTCCTTGCGGGGGCTGGGGCCTGATTGCTTGTAAAATAGAAAAAAAGGAGAGAGTGAGAATTTAATGAACTGCAACTATATAACCAGAGCTGGTCTCTGTTAAGAAATCTTCTCCCGCCCCCTGACTATTCAACCTTGATTGCAGGAGAGTGGCAGGCGAGAGAGTTGCTGTCTAGGGATTCACTACAGGAGATCTCGTTAGTGGCTGGGGCAGGACTATTGTAAACCGGGAGCCGTGCTGTCAACAATAATCTTCTTTACCTACAGTCATCCAGCATCTCTAGGTGGGTTACTCCAAGGACTTACAGAGTGCTGTGCTGGTGGACACAGCAGTGCCACTACACCTGTTCTGAATAACAACTGCACACAACTACAGAAAGCCTGGCAGACAGGCAGATCAACAACAATTCTGCAGTGTAATATTTGCTATGGAGATTTGAGGAGACCAGTCCCAGCAAGCACATAACGTTCTGAGAACCTAATGTTTCTTAGAACTTCTTAAGAGCATGGTTGTCCTATTATTATTTTGCATACAACCTTCCCACAATTTTTTGGGAATGGTGCAGGATAGTTGCTTGGCTTTGGAACATTCTCAGCACATTTAAGGAACTTGACAAAAAAACATTATTTTCTTGGTATTTCATTACTTTAATAGAATGTTTCCTAAAAGTTCAAACATGGTTACATTTCATTTACATTTTGGTAGTGTTCTATGAATGTTCTCCAACTGGTTTGACATTGGGAATGTTCTCAAATAGTTCAGAGAACATTAAGAAACAATGTTCTTTTGTGGGAATTTCGGTACTTCAGCATAACATTTCCTACAGGTTTCCTCATGGTTCTATTTAAAGTCATGTTCTCAAATTGTTCCAAGAACATTAAGAAAACGTTCCATAAAAATCACAAGAAAACTTTAGCAACGTTCAGAGAACGTCCTAATACTGTTATTTAAAAACATATTTATACAGTGGGGAGAACAAGTATATGATACACTGCCGATTTTGCAGGTTTTCCTACTTACAAAGCATGTAGAGGTCTGTAAATCCAGAAAATCACATTGTATGATTTTTAAGTAATTTATTTGCATTTTATTGCATGACATAAGTATTTGATCACCTACCAACCAGTAAGAATTCCGGCTCTCACAGACCTGTTAGTTTTTCTTTAAGAAGCCCTCCTGTTCTCCACTCATTACCTTTATTAACTGCACCTGTTTGAACTCGTTACCTGTATAAAAGACATCTGTCCACAAACTGAATCAAACAGACTCCAACCTCTCCACAATGGCCAAGAGCTGTGTAAGGACAGCAGGGATAAAATTGTAGACCTGAACAAGGCTGGGATGGGCTACAGGACAATAGGCAAGCAGCTTGGTGAGAAGGCAAGAACTGTTGGCGCAATTATTAGAAAATGGAAGAAGTTCAAGATGATGGTCAATCACCCTCGGTCTGGGGCTCCATGCAAGATCTCACCTTGTGGGGCATCAATGATCATGAGGAAGGTGAGGGATCAGCCCAGAACTACACGGCAGGACCTGGTCAATGACCTGAAGAGAGCTGGGACCACAGTCTCAAAGAAAACCATTAGTAACACACTACGCCGTCATGGATTAAAATCCTGCAGCGCACGCAAGGTCCCACTGCTCAAACCAGCGCATGTCCAGGCCCGTCTGAAGTTTGCCAATTACCATCTGGATGATCCAGAGGAGGAATGGGAGAAGGTCATGTGGTCTGATGAGACAAAAATAGAGCTTTTTGGTCTAAACTCCACTTGCCGTGTTTGGAGGAAGAAGAAGGATGAGTACAACCCCAAGAACACCATCCCAACCGTGAACAAGCTTGGCACACCTGTACTTCGGGAGTTTCTCCCATTCTTCTCTGCAGATCCTCTCAAGCTCTGTCAGGTTGGATGGGGAGCTTCGCTGCACAGCTATTTTTAGGTCTCTCCAGAGTTGTTTGATCGGGTTCAAGTCTGGGCTCTAGCTGGGCCACTTAAGGACATTCAGAGACTTGTCACGAAGCAACTCCTGCATTGTCTTGGCTGTGTGCTTAGGGTCGTTGTCCTGTTGGAAGGTGAACCTTCGCCCCAGTCTGAGGTCCTGAGAGCTCTGGAGCAGATTTTCATCAAGGATCTCTCTGTACTTTGCTCCCTTCTTCTTTCCCTCGATCCTGAATAGTCTCCCAGTCCCTGCCGCTGAAAAACATCCCCACAGCATGATGCTGCCACCCCCATGCTTCACCGTGCCAGCTTTCCTCCAGACATGACGCTTGGCATTCAGGCCAAAGAGTTCAATCTTGGTTTCACCAGACCAGAGAATCCTTTTTCTCATGGTCTGAGAGTCCTTTAGGTGCCTTTTGGCAAACTCCAAGCAGGCTGTCATGTGCCTTTTACTGACGAGTGGCTTCCGTCTGGTTACTCTACCATAAAGGCCTGCCTGATTGGTGGAGTGCTGCAGAGATAGTTGTCCTTCTGGAAGGTTCTCGCATCTCCACAAAGAGCTCTGGAGCTCTGTCAGAGTGACCATCGGGTTCTTGGTCACCTCCCTGAACAAGGCCCTTCTCCCCCGATTGCTCAGTTTGACCAGGCGGCCAGCTCTAGGAAGATTCTTGGTGGTTCCAAACTTATTCCATTTAAGAATGATGGAGGCCACTTTGTTCTTGGGGACCTTCAATGCTGCAGAAATGTTTTGGTCCCCTTCCCCAAATCAGTGCCTCGACACAATCCTGTCTCGGAGCACTACAGACAATTCCTTCGACCTCATGGCTTGGTTTTTGCTCTGACATGCACTGTCAACTGTGGGAGCTTATATAGACAGGTGGGTGCCTTTCCAAATCATGTCCTATCAATTGAATTTACCACAGGTGGACTCCAATCAAGTTGTAGAAACATCTCAAGGATGATCAATGGAAACAGGATGCACTGTACATGTATATTTAGTTAATGTATACCAATGCAGGGAGAAAGAGGGCCACAAAATGGTGAACCACTATAAAAAAATGGTATAGAAAAGTATTTTGTATTTTGAAAAGTATCTTGTTACAAAATACATTGGAGTTTAATTCAGCCCAGTGTAATATAAATGACAAAATACTAATGAGTAATTAAAATACATGATCATAGTATTCTCAGTTTTTAATACAGTTACATATCTGTTGATACTGCAAGGACAGGAAGTTGTGTAATACTCACGTCCTGGTTGCTCATGTCCCAGTACGGCCTCTCGCCGAATGACATCACCTCCCACATGACGATGCCGTAGCTCCACACGTCACTGGCTGAGGTGAACTTCCTGTAGGCAATGGCCTCAGGGGCTGTCCACCTCACCGGGATCTTACCTCCCTGAGAGAGCGAGAGAGAGCGAGAGAAGGAAGTAATAGAGGGAGATTTTTTAGACTGTAATTTCATGTCTCTTTACACTGGCTGGTTTGACATGACATTTGACAGCTTGCTGCTTTTTAAAGTCAAGGCCAAGTTGTCATAGCCAAAGACGAATTAGAATAATATCTGTGAGCTTCCTCTTGCAAACACACTTCATGATCAAGAACAGAGTTTTACTGAAATCATCCCACCAATCACAGAGTATTTAAGCAAAACCTACAATTTCCATATCAAAAACATATGCAGCTGACCATTTATATATAATTTTAAACATTCTTTTGGAAAACGTATTTTTTAAATCAGATGCTGACTGCAGGGATCTATTGATGTATTTAGAAAGAAAGATTAGTGGTACATCTGTAATGACCGAGTGTACCAACAACACTGGCTTACCATGCAGTTCTTTTGATGAACGGTGTTCACTTCATAATCCCCACCATGCATACAGCACACCCTGGAGTGATTTCTCTATACAATTATTGGAGGAGTGTACTCTTAACAGCACCAATTGGACTGAATGTGAACGCTTTTATATAAGCCTGATTTCAAAGGAACTGAGGGCTTACACAGCCCTCCGGATCTAGCTACATGATCTACGGGGATATTTTTGATGAGTGTGCGCAGTCAATGAAACGCTGTTAGTGAAGCGCTGGATCTCATCTATTGGAGACATCTGGAGATGGTTGGATTAAAGACCTCTGTAAACTCTGTCTGGAGTTCTGGACTGAAAGTCGTGAAGCTCAAGGCCTGTTCTAATTGTTCTGGGCAGAGAGTCTTGGTTTGAAAAGCCTGTGCTGTGAATAAAGGACTGAGAGAAAATCCCCACTGAGCGTTGAGCAGGGAAACCTCCATAAATAATATTCACACGCCAACAACAGCTAAATGGATCTGATGCTTACAAGTCAGATGTCGACTCAAGAATAACAGAATACTAAGGATCCATTTTACAAGGAAGATATTTGATGTGGAATGTATTCAATGTGGCAACAGCCAACATGAGACTAATCATTGTTCTGAAGCATGTCTCGAATCAGACGCTCAGTTCTTAGTTCTTGTGTATTGCGTATTTCATTTACAGCAGCTTTGAGCCACTTTCCACTGCATGTTCTTTGGCTGAGCTCAGATGTCTCTTCCACAACAGAAGAAAGGAATACTACAGCATAAAACAATACAAAAAATCCCAGCATTTCCTGCTGAACTTATAATGGTTGGCTGGTTTGAGGCTGCATTGCAGATCCCCTATTATTAACCATGTGGGAGGCAGCCAGGTTTTGAATAAAGTGAATTGTTGAAATGCAGAGGCAAACAAAAGGCTTGGCACACACTGTATGTACATAACGAATAGTCAACATTCTCTCTCCCAATAAAAACTGTGAGAAGAGAGAATTCCCTCAGGTCCCCTGTACCTCAGTTGGTAAAGCATGGCGCTTGCAACGCCAGGGTTGTGGGTTCGTTTCCCACGGGGGGCCAGTATGAAAAATGTATGCACTCACTAACTGTAAGTCGCTCTGGATAAGAGCGTCTGCTAAATGACTGAAATGTAAATGAAAACTTAAAAGTGGGTAGCAGTATGAAAGTAAGGTCTATAGAAAAGAGCTTCAGACACTGTGTGAAGTACACTCTTAGGAAAAAAAGGTTTATTTGGCTGTCCCCATAGGAGAACCCTTTTGGGTTCCACGTAGAACCCTCTGTAGAAAGGGTTCTACATGGAACTAAAAAGGGTTCAACCTGCAACCAAAAACGGTTCTTCAAAGTATTCTCCTATGGGGACAGCCGAATAACTATTTTTCTAAGAATGTATAGTGTAGGGAGAGGAGAAAGGCATAATGTGCTGTGTTTTGGAACTGCATTCCTCGTGTTGGTTACTCCATGACTGTTACTTAAATGAATGACAATAATTATTGATGATGTATTTGAGTCTTTTTTTTTGGGTTATGCTACCTACATACAACAATACAGAAACAACCTCTCTCCTGTATCTCTCTATAGCACAAAAACAGGCAAACCTCTCTACCTCTCCTCTGCCGACAACCCCCCCCCCCCCCCCCCCCCCACCCCCCACTCACACACACAATCTTCATGTAGTACAGTATACATTTACACACATATAACATAGCTCATATATCTGCCACAGCAAATCATAAAATAGTAATGTGAAGCCTAACCAAATGACTTAGTTTTTCCAATCTTCAAGGATAAAGTAGACTATTAATATGGCAGAGGGGTGATGAAAAATGCATTTCATGCCAGCTGGCAATTTGGTTTATGATCCCATTAGGTGAAGAGAATGGCACTAATTCTGTTTAAAAAAAATCCAGTGGTATCGCTTTTCCCATCTCACGTTCTTGTTTTTATAGGACAGTTAAACCCAAATCAATATGACCTTTTAATTGGGCCATTTCTGCAAAGCAGGCATTTCCCCTCTGTCTCCAGTGACTTTCATCCCATTTTAAATCCAAGTGGTTTCACACTGTCCAAACCATGAGTATGTTTATCTACATGGCAGGAAGAAGGGAAACCCAGCATCAATGGGCATTTAGAGAGTAGTACAAATGATATTGTCACGGATTCTGCCGAGGCTGCTCCTCCTCCTAGTTCGGGCAGGCTTCGGCGTTCGTCGTCCCCGGAGTACTAGCTGCCACCGTTGAATGTTTCTATGTGTGATTGCTTTTGTCTGTCTGTCACACCTGTGTCCGTTTGTGTCTGATTACGTGTTCTATAAGTTGCCTGTGTTGTATTGGTTAGGTTGTGTGTTGTTTTTCGCCTGTCCGTAGTGCTGCGTGTTTTGTATCTGTTTCTTTGTTTATTGTTTTACGCATAGTTTGCGTATAGCTCGCCTCTGTTTTTCTTGAGGCCGTTTACTGTATCTTTGCCTTGTAGTTTCACCAGTAAACTTTGTTGGACTAAGCTTCGGTGTCCTGCGCCTGACTCCCACACCACATACACCTCAGCCTTGACAGAACAACACACCTTTATGGAGTCAGCAGGAGCAGTGGCGGCACCCAAGTCGCTGGAGGATCGGATCAGCGACCAAGACACCATGATCCGGCATCTTGGGGCCGCCATGAACGAGGTGTCCAACACTCTGCGCCGGTTGGTTACGGGAGAGGTGCCCACGCCTTCTCACACCATCCCGTCACCAACGGCCAGTCCTCCTCTCTCAGCACCGGGACCCAGTGGCATTCGACTCTCGCTCCCGAGGGCATATGATGGTTCTGCAGCCGGGTGTCAGGGGTTCCTCCTGCAGGTGGAACTCTACCTGGCCACCATACACCCAGCGCCCTCGGGATACGAGAGCGTTTCCGCCCTCATCTCCTGTCTATCCGGCAAGGCGTTGGAGTGGGCCAACACCGAATGGAGGGGAATAGACGCCGCTACCATCACCTACGCGGAGTTCTCCCGCCGCTTCAGGACTGTCTTCGATCATCCACCTGAGGGGAAGGCGGCGGGGGAGCGTCTGTTCCACCTCCGACAGGGGAAGAGGAGCGCACAGGAGTTCGCCCTGGAGTTCCGGACTCTAGCGGCGGATGCGGGGTGGAATGGGAGGGCCCTCATCGACCATTACCGGTGTAGCCTACGAGAGGACGTTCGTCGTGAGCTGGCCTGCAGGGACACCAACCTATCCTTCGACCAGTTGGTGGACATCTCCATCCGTCTCGACACCCTGCTGGCTACCCGCGGACGTCCCGTGTGGGGGTCGTCCATTCCACCCTCCAGCACCTCCGAGCCGATTCCCATGGAGCTCGGAGGTGCTGGCGCTAGAGAGAGGAGGAGAGAGAGCCCGAGGGGGGCCATCCCCTGCACCAACTGTGGCCGTGGAGGACACACCGCGGCCAGGTGCTGGGGAGGGTCTCCTGGGAGAGGGGACAACAGGTCACGCACTGGGGAGTCATTCCAGGTGAGTAGGCGCCCCACTTACCCAGAGCTCTCTGTTGGTCACATGTGTATACCTGTGAGATTTCCACAGGTGGCACCTCATTCCCAGCATAAGGCGCTAGTAGATTCAGGCGCAGCTGGGAATTTTGTTGATCGTGCATTTTGTTATAGGTTAGGAATTCCCCTTCGGCCGGTAGAAGCCCCCTTTCCTGTTCATGCCCTAGACAGCCGGCCGTTGGGGTCGGGGTTGATCAGAGAAGTCACAGCACCACTTAAGATGACGACGCAGGGGGGTCATGAGGAGATCATTCAGTTTTATCTGATTGACTCTCCTGCGTATCCCGTGGTGCTGGGGCTTCCCTGGTTAAGCGCCCATGATCCTACCATTGCGTGGCAACAGAGGGCTCTTATGGAGTGGTCTGCCCAGTGTGTAGGGAGATGTCTAGGTGTTTCCTTAGGGGCGACCTCGGTAGAGAGTCCGAACCAAGTGCCCGCAATGCGCATTCCCCCTGAATATGAGGATTTAGCACTTGTGTTCAGCAAAGCGAGGGCAACACGGCTACCACCTCATAGACAGGGGGATTGTGCGATAGATCTCCAAACAGGAGCGGCACTTCCGCGGAGCCGTGTGTATCCCAAGAGGAGACAGCGGCTATCGAGACTTACATAGCCGAGTCCTTGGCACAGGGATACATACGGTCCTCCACTTCCCCGGTTTCCTCGAGTTTCTTTTTTGTGAAGAAGAAGGACGGGGGTTTGCGCCCGTGTATTGATTACCGTAGTCTCAATCAGATCACGGTTAAGTACAGTTACCCTCTTCCACTGATTGCGACTATGACGGAATCATTATGCGGAGCGCGGTTCTTCACAAAGTTGGATCTCAGGAGCGCGTACAATCTGGTGCGCATTAGGGAGGGGGATGAATGGAAAACAGCATTTAGCACCACCTCGGGTCATTACGAGTACCTCGTCATGCCATACGGGTTAATGAATGCTCCTTCAGTCTTCCAATCCTTTGTTGACGAGATTTTCCGGGACATGCATGGGCAGGGTGTGGTAGTGTACATCGACGACATCCTAGTGTACTCTTCTACACGAGCCGAGCATGTAGCCCTGGTGTGCCGAGTGTTGAGGAGACTGTTGGAGCATGACTTGTATGCCAAGGCAGAGAAATGCTTGTTCTTCCAGGAGTCCGTCTCCTTTTTGGGTTATCGGTTGTCCGCGTCTGGTGTGAAGATAGAGGTTGACCGTGTGTCGGCCGTGCGTAATTGGCAAACTCCAACCACTGTAAAAGAGGTGCAGCAGTTTTTGGGTTTTGCTAATTACTACCGGAGGTTTATCTGGGGCTTTGGACAGGTTGCAGCTCCCATTACATCCCTGTTAAAGGGGGGTCCGGTTCGCTTGCAGTGGTCAGCTGAGGCGGACAGGGCATTTGTCAAACTGAAAAACCTGTTCACCTCGGCTCCGGTGCTGGCGCATCCGGATCCCTCTTTACCATTCCAAGTAGAGGTAGACGCGTCCGAGGCCGGTATTGGGGCAGTCCTGTCGCAACGGTCCGGCACGCCACCTAAGCTCCGCCCCTGTGCGTTCTATTCTAAGAAGCTCAGCTCGGCGGAGCGTAATTATGACGTAGGGGACAGGGAGCTGTTAGCTGTAGTCCAGGCCCTAAAGGTGTGGAGGCATTGGCTTGAGGGGGCTCAACACCCTTTCCTCATTCTGACTGATCACCGTAACCTGGAGTACATCCGGGCAGCTAGGAGATTGAACCCTCATCAGGCTAGGTGGAACATGTTCGTGACCCGGTTTGTTTTTAAGATCACATACATCCCAGGGTCCCAGAACGGTAAGGCAGACGCCCTGTCCCGGCGGTATGACACAGAGGAGAGGTCCATTGAGCCTACTCCCATACTGCCGGAGTCTTGTCTGGTGGCTCCGGTGGTGTGGGAGGTCGATGCTGAGATCGAGCGGGCACTGCGTACCGACCCTACTCCCCCCGAGTGTCCTGTGGGGCGGACGTACGTTCCGCTCGAGGTTCGTGATCGCCTTATTTATTGGGCTCATACATCACCCTCCTCTGGACATCCAGGTATTGGCCGGACAGTGCACTGCCTTAGCGTAAAATACTGGTGGCCAACGTTAGCTAGGGATGTGAGGGTTTATGTCTCCTCCTGCCCGTTCCACAATGACCATGGTCCCACCTCTCGGTGGAATTCGTGACCGACCTACCCCCCTCCCAGGGGAATACCACCATTTTGGTCGTTGTGGATCGGTTTTCCAAGGCCTGTCGTCTCCTCCCAATGCCGGGTCTCCCTACTGCCCTACAGACCGCTGAGGCCCTATTTACCCACGTGTTCCGGCACTATGGGGTCCCCGAGGATATTGTGTCTGACCGAGGTCCCCAGTTCACCTCCAGAGTCTGGGGGGCGTTCATGGAACGCTTGGGGGTCTCGGTGAGCCTTACCTCGGGGTACCATCCAGAAAGTAATGGGCAGGTTGAACGAGTCAACCAGGATGTGGGTAGGTTTCTGAGGTCCTATTGCCAGGACCGGCCGGAGGAGTGGTCTAGGTATATCCCCTGGGCAGAGATGGCCCAGAACTCTCTCCGCCACTCCTCCACCAATGTAACACCTTTCCAGTGTGTTTTAGGTTATCAGCCGGTCCTGGCACCATGGCATGAGAGCCAGATCGAGGCCCCTGCGGTGGATGAGTGGATTCGGCGCTCGGAGGAGACGTGGGACTCTGCCCATGTCCATCTGCAGCGGGCCATCCGTCAACAAAAGGCGAGCGCCGATCGCCACCGCAGTGAGGGACCGGTATACGCACCGGGAGATCGAGTCTGGCTCTCGACTCGAAACCTGCCCCTCCGCCTGCCCTGCCGGAAGCTGGGTCGGCGGTTTGTGGGGCCCTTTAAAGTCCTGAGAAGATTGAACGAGGTGTGTTACAGGTTACAACTGCCTATTGAGTACAAGAATATTAACCCCTCGTTCCATGTGTCTCTTCTCAGGCCGGTGGTAGCTGGCCCACTCCAAGAACATGAGATAGGAGAGACCCCTCCGCCCCCTTTGGACATCGAGGGGGCCCCAGCGTACAGGGTCCGGACCATCTTGGACTCGAGGCGCCGGATGGGTGGTCTCCAGTATCTCGTGGAGTGGGAGGGGTACGGTCCGGAGGAACGGTGCTGGGTGCCTAGGAGGGACATCCTAGATCCATCCCTCCTGACCGAGTTCCACCGTGGGCATCCCACGCGCCCGGGTCCGTGTCCTCCTGGCCGTCCCCGAGGCCGGGGTCGGCGCACGGCTGGAGCCACGCGTCAAGGAGGGGGTACTGTCACGGATTCTGCCGAGGCTGCTCCTCCTCCTAGTTCGGGCAGGCTTCGGCGTTCGTCGTCCCAGGAGTACTAGCTGCCACCGTTGAATGTTTCTATGTGTGATTGCTTTTGTCTGTCTGTCACACCTGTGTCCGTTTGTGTCTGATTACGTGTTCTATAAGTTGCCTGTGTTGTATTGGTTAGGTTGTGTGTTGTTTTTCGCCTGTCCGTAGTGCTGCGTGTTTTGTATCTGTTTCTTTGTTTATTGTTTTACGCATAGTTTGCGTATAGCTCGCCTCTGTTTTTCTTGAGGCCGTTTACTGTATCTTTGCCTTGTAGTTTCACCAGTAAACTTTGTTGGACTAAGCTTCGGTGTCCTGCGCCTGACTCCCACACCACATACACCTCAGCCTTGACAGATATTGATATTCTCTGGAAGAACATTTAGTGGAGAGATACGGGTAGATATAGTACAAACATTACGTATACCTCCCTAACATAAAGTACTCCCATGCTTCCTGCTTAACTCATGCTCTATGACTTATTTAGGGTTAAGTGCCTTGCTCAAGGGCACAACGACAGATTTGTCACCTAGTTGGCTCAGGGATTCAATCCAGCGATCTTTTGGTTACTGGCCCAACCTCTAGGCTACCTGCTGTACCTGCTGCACCTGTGCGTCAATCTAAGTCACATAATAAAAAAATCCCCATCAAAATCTGTCAGTTTAAGCTGTGTCTCAAAACATATTTAAAAAGCCCTTTCAGAGCCAACCAACAGGACATTGGCTGGAGAGCTTGAATTAAAAGGGAAAACAAACATAAATAAATCAATAGTGTTGTTCAGCAGTGCGGTCTGAGGTGCACAGGGCAGAGCTCGTTAGGTGAAAAGGGCAACCCCAGCCCAGAGAGTGCCGTTTCCCATTTCAAACAGTAGTGGAGCAGCTCAGCTCTTGTAATGGAAACAGCTAGCCCATTAGCCATGTGCATTTCTCATGCTGAGCTGGGATATGATGAGATACTGAAGCATTGGAGCTCATTGGAGCTCATTGGAGTCCCATTGAGACCAAGGACTCTTTCACAAGGGAGCCCTGCATGCACACAATTTACATAATACATAGAATGCAAATATACAAAATTACAAACACACCAAGAAAAACAATCACATTCCTCAGCAAAGAGGAACGGCCTGAGAGGTACCAATACATCCAGATGTAGTGCATTGTTTCCCAACTCAAGTCCTCCAGTGCCCCCAACAGCACACATTTTTATTGTAGCTCTGGACAAGCACACCTGACTAAACTTGTCAACTAATCATCAAGCCCTCAGTGAGTTGAATCAGGTGTTTTTGTCGGGGCTACAACAAAGATGTGTTCTGTTGGGGTTACTCGAGGACCGGAGTTGGGAAACACTGTCGTTGGGAACTCTGAATATTGTTCCATACATCGGGTGCAAAGAAACAAAAATCTTGATTTACTTAACTCTGTGGAGACTGAAGGGATCGCCAGAGTTATCCATCCCTGAGAGGTTATTCATTATGATTTTTTGGTTATTTTTTATTAATAATGTATTTACAACACATACAACATATCACACTAACCAAACAACAACAAACAAAACAACACATGTAAACACATGACAACATTGTTCTTGCTCCTCTGTTTTTGACTCAGTCACATTTCCATACTTTCCTTTCTTAACTTCCTTCCTTTACTTTTCTTTCTTTGCATATCACAATTTCATCCTAACAAATAATCAAAATACAAATGTTGCATACTGTACATGGGAGGGCTGCAACAAAATGTCAAGAACAATAAATAAATAGGTCATTCATATTATGAAATGGTAAAGTTGGAGTCAAGATAAAATTGCCAGCAATTTCTCATGTACATTATTTGTATAAAATGATTATTGATTGGTATATTGATTTTTTATCAATAGTTTTGTATCAATACCCATGATTAATTACATATTATAAATAACATTTTCCCACTTTTTCATTCACTCCAATACAGTCACTTCAAACCTGGCCAATATTTTTTCATATTCCTTTAGCTTTCCTTTTCCATTTGCAATATATTATTTTCAATTTGACAGTTATTCATGATGTTCAGTTAGGTATAGTTTTCCCAGCAAAACACAGCTCATAGGAGAGAGAGAGCTGATTCAAATGGACAGGGCTGGTTATACTTCATCCCACCATCTCCCTCCATTTCTTGTCATTGTGAAAGCATTAGACAGATGATGGAGATTCTAGGGTGTATGGTTCAATCAGACAACCATGTCATCAGGATGTTAATGTGGAGTGGCCCTCACCTCATGCTAGTCAGCCTGCGGCAGAGACAGTGGAGCAGGGGATGGGGCAGACCAGGAGTCTTAATTAGCAGGCGGCCAACAGAGCACAGAGTACAGCCATCACACTCCAGCCTCCCCTCAGCCTCCCTCAGCCATCCACCCAGAACCAAAGGGTCAGCCCTCTGGGCCAACCATGACAGGATCAACACTCACTCCCTCTCTGCCATAATCACCTACACAGTCCCATACTGATCAACTATACACACCCACAGACAATAGTTTTCTAGGCGAGGAAATTCAAAGCAGGGAATCTATAATACGGAGTACGACTCAATAGTGTATCATGAAACAAAAATTAAATTAAACTACTCTCTGATTAGATCTATAATACATCTTTATAGGCAAGACAGTGTAGCCTAGCAGAGATCTTAGATGACACCAGCAGGGTTGTCTATTACAACGCTCCTGCAAGCAGCAATCAATCATTTGCTATCATCTACAGTTGAAGTCGGAGGTTTACATACACTTAGGATGGAGTCATTAAAACTCGTTTTTCAACCACTCCACAAATTTCTTGTTAACAAACTATAGTTTTGGCAAGTCGGTTAGGACATCTACTTTGTGCATGACACAAGTAATTTTTCCAACAATTGTTTACAGACAGACTATTTCAATTATAATTCACTGTATCACAATTCCAGTGGGTCAGAAGTTTACATACACTAAGTTGAATGTGCCTTTAAACATCTTGGAAAATTCCAGAAAATGATGTCATGGCTTTAGAAGCTTCTGATAGGCTAATTGACATCATTTGAGTCAATTGGAGGTGTACCTGTGGATGTATTTCAAGGCCTACCTTCAAACTCAGTGCCGCTTTGCTTGAGATCATGGGAAAATCAAAAGAAATCAGCCAAGACCTCAGAAAAGAAATAGTAGACCTCCACAAGTCTGGTTCATCATTGGGAGCAATTTCCAAACACCTGAAGGTACCACATTCATCTGTACAAACAATAGTACTCAAGTATAAACACCATGGGACCACGCAGCCGTCATACCGCTCAGGAAGGAGACGCGTTCTGTCTCCTAGAGATGAACGTACTTTGGTGCGAAAAGTGCAAATAAATCCCAGAAAAACAGCAAAGGACCCTGTGAAAGATGCTGGAGGAAACAGGTACAAAAGTATCAATATCCACAGTAAAACGAGTCCTATATCGACATAACCTGAAAGGCCGCTCAGCAAGGAAGAAGCCACTGCTCCAAAAGCGCCATAAAAAAGCCAGACTACGGTTTGCAACTGCACATGGGGACAAAGATCGTACTTTTTGGAGAAATGTCCTCTGGTCTGATGAAACAAAAATAGAACTGTTTGGCCATAATGACCATCGTTATGTTTGGAGGAAAAAGGTGGTACTTGCAAGCCGAAGAACACCATCCCAACCGTGAAGCACGGGGGTGGCAGCATCATGCTGTGGGGGTGCTTTACTGCAGGAGGGACTGGTGCACTTCACAAAATAGATGGCATCATGAGGAAGGACAATTATGTGGATATATTGAAGCAACATCTCAAGACATCAGTCAGGAAGTTAAAGCTTGGTCGCAAACTGGTCTTCCAAATGGACAATGACCCCAAGCATACTTCCAAAGTTGTGGCAAAATGGCTTAAGGACAACAAAGTCAAGGTATTGGAGTGGCCATCACAAAGCCTTGACCTCAATCCTATAGAACATTTGTGGGCAGAACTGAAAAAGCGTGTGCGAGCAAGGAGGCCTACAAACCTGACTCAGTTACACCAGCTCTGTCAGGAGGAATGGGCGAAAATTCACCCAACCTATTGTGGGAAGCTTGTGGAAGGCTACCCGAAACGTTTGACCCAAGTTAAACAATTTAAAGTCAATGCTACCAAATATTAATTGAGTGTATGTAAACTTCTGACCCATTGGGAATGTGATGAAAGAAATAAAAGCTGAAATAAATCATTCTCTCTACTATTATTCTGACATTTCTTAAAATAAAGTGGTGATCCTAACTGACCTAAAACAGGGAATTTTTACTAGGATTAAATGTTAGGAATTGTGAAAAACTGTGTTTAAATGTATTTGGCTAAGGTGTATGTTAACTTCCGACTTCAACTCTATGTGTGAGAGAGGGTGTCTTTGCATAGGCAGACATGCACCCATCTCAGACATGGGTTGTTATTCCGTTCATAATGCCAGTGTCTGAGTTCTACATAGTGAGATAATTCTATCAACTTTGTTAAAGGGAATGAGAAAAATCTACTGTGTGCTTTTAGAAGGTTGAGATGTTCTGATTAGAGCTGTTGTGGAGGCTGCCCTATGGGAGAATTTCATAAGAAATTTCTGCCTCTGCACACAGACAGACAGATACAAAGAATTGGACTAGGTTTCTCTCTTGAATTTAAAGAGATTCTCCGGTACTTTTGTATACTTTTAGCCAGTAGTTCTGAAAGTAGCGTTCACAAGCCAAAAGTGGTCCCCGAAAATGGTGTACTACATCACATACTGTATTAGCAGATATGTGCACCACATCATTACTCTCTCTCTCGTTCTGCTGTGTGTGCATCTTGTTAGCTGTCACTCAAATGACGATGGGCTGAGACTCATTGGTTATAACTAAAATTGCCAGGGGGCTGGCCCACATGCTCCAAGATGTCATAGCAGTGTGGTCGTGTATTATGTTGTGTCCTCGTGTAAATAGCCAGTTTTTTTGTTGTAACCAAATATACTATCCTGCAACCTGCCTCACCCAATGTGGAACAGATTCTATTATTTCTTAATTTTTTATAAATGGCTGAAACTAGCCAGCGGTCTTCACCACTCTCCGTGGCCTGCACTACCTACCAGCCAGCTCTAGCCTGGACAATTATCGGTCTGCACAGCGTGCTATCGACCCAGAGCATATCGGATTTTCTGCCGGAATCACTAAGTCACTGGACCTTAACAACGGATCATCACAACTAGCTAGCTGCAACAGAATGGCTGCTGTTGGCTAATTCACCACTGACCCGATGCACCAGTTAGCTAGCCTTGAGCCAGGCCCATCTCCCGGCTATCTACTTCTCTGTCAACCGAACGGGACCTCGGAGCCCCGCCGATCCATCGCGACTGGTCTGCCGACGTAATTGTCTGATGTGGTTTCAATAGGCTTCCCATTGCGACGACCACGAAGATCCATCTGACAGCTCCGGCCCGCTAGCACGCGCAATCAACAGCCGTGCCTCTTGCTCGCCTGTGCTGTAGCAGCCTACAAACTGCTCCCAGATTTAGCTATTGCTGTTCACTGGACCTTATGATCACTCAGCTACACAGCTGATGCCTGCTGGACTCTTCCTTTACACGGTACCTTATCCTGTTTATCTGTTTAGCCTCAGCCCAAACTTTCATCGCCATTACCAGTTGTTGTCTTAGACCTCTCTAAATGTATTTTAATTTTTTTAGCAGACGCGCTTACCCAGAGCGACTTACAGGAGCAATTAGGGTTAAGTGCCTTGCTCAAGGGCACATTGACAGATTTTTCACCTAGTCGTCTCGGGGATTAGAACCAGCGACCTTTCGGTTACTGGCACAACGCTCTTAACCACTAAGCTACCTGCCGCCCCGAATAACACCAGTGATTGCGTTATGCCTCTCTCCCATGTCAATATGCCTAGCCTATTGCTGTTTGGGCTAGTTCTTATTGTACTATTTCACTGTAGAACCTCCAGTCCCGCTCAACCAGCCTCAGAGAGCTCCTTTGTCCCACCCCCCATACATGCGGAGACCGGCTCAATCGGTACCTCCAGTGATGCTACCTCTTTCATCGCTACCCAATGCTTAGGTGTACCTCCACTGTACTCATATCCTTCCATATCCTTGTCTGTACATAATGCCCTGAATCTATTCTACAACGCCCGGAAATCTGCCCCTTTTATTCTCTGTACCCAATGCACTAGAAGACCAGTTCTTAAAGCCTATAGCCGTATCCTTATTCTCTTCCTCCTTTGTTCCTCTGGTGATGTAGAGGTTAATCCAGGCCCTGTAGCCCCCAGTATTACTCCTACTCCCCAGGCACTATCATTTGTTGACTTCTGTAACCGTAAAAGCCTTGGATTCTTGCATGTCAACATCAGAAGCCTCCTCCCCAAGTTTGAGTTATTCACTGCGATAGCACACTCTGCCAACCCTGATGTTCTAGCAGTGTCTGAATCCTATCTTAGGAAGGACACCAAAAATTTTGAAATGTCCATCCCGAATTACAGCATTTTCCATCTAGATAGAACTGCCAAAGGGGGCGGGATATGCTTAACACCCCGGCCATCCTACAATCTAAACTAGATGCCCTCAATCTCACACAAACTATCAAGGAACCTACCAGGTACAACCCTAAATCCATAAACATGGGCACCCTCATTGATATCATCCTGACTAATTTACCCTCTAAATACACCTCCGCTGTCTTCAACCAGGATCTCAGCGATCACTGCCTCATTGCCTGCATCCGTAATGGGGCCGCGGTCAAACGACCACCCCTCATCACTGTCAAACGCTCCCTAAAACACTTCAGCGAGCAGGCATTTCTAATTGACCTGGCCCAGGTATCCTGGATGGATATTGACCTCATTCCGTCAGTAGAGGATGCCTGGTTGTTCTTTAAAAGTGCTTTCCTCTCCATCTTAAATAAGCATGCCACATTCAAACAATGCAAAACTAAGAACAGATATAGCCCCTGGTTCACCCCAGACTTGATTGCCCTTGACCAGCACAAATACATCCTGTGGCGTACTGCATTAGCATCGAACATGCAACTTTTCAGGGAAGTCAGGAACCAATATACACAATCAGTTAGGAAAGCAAAGGCTAGCTTTTTCAAACAGAAATGTGCATCCTGTAGCACTAACTCCAAAAGGTTTTGGGACACTGTAAAGTCCATGGAGAATAAGAGCACCTCCTCCCAGCTACCCACTGCACTGAGGCTAGGAAACACTGTAACCACCGATAAATCTACGATAATCGAGAATTTCAATAAGCATTTTGCTACGGCTGGCCATGCTTTCCACCTGGCTACCCCTACCCCGGCCACCAGCTCTGCACCCTCCGCTGCAACTTGCCCATCTTGCCCGCCGAAATTGTCGCAACCCCTATTACTAGCCTGTTCAACCTCTCTTTCGTATCGTCTGAGATCCCCAGAGATTGGAAAGCTGCTGCGGTCATCCCCCTCTTCAAAGGGGGTGACACTCTAGATCCAAACTGTTACAGACCTATATCCTCCCTGCCCTGCCTTTCGAAAGTATTTGAAAGCCAAGTTAACAAACAGATCACCGACAATTTCGAATCCCACCGTACCATCTCCGCTATGCAATCTGGTTTCCGAGCTGGTCATGGGTGCACCTCAGCCACGCTCAAGGTCCTAAACGATATAATAACCGCGATCGATAAAAGACAGTACTGTGCAACCATCTTCATCGACCTGGCTAAGGCTTTTGACTCTGTCAATCACCGCATTCTTATTGGCAGACTAAATAGCCTTGGTTTCTCAAATGACTGCCTCGCCTGGTTCAACAACTACTTCTCAGATAGAGTTCAATGTGTCAAATCGGAGGGCCTGTTGTCTGGACCTCTGGCCGTCTCTATGGGGGTGCCACAGGGTTCAATTCTCGGGCCGACTTTATTCTTTGTGTATATCAATGCTCTTGCTGCTGGTGACTCTCAGATCCACCTCTACGCAGACGACACCATTTTGTATACATCTGGCCCTTCATTGGACACTGTGTTAACAAACCTCCAAACGAGCTTCAATGCCATACAACACTCCTTCCGTGGCCTCCAACTGCTATTAAACACTAGTAAAACTAAATGCATGCTCTTCAATCGAACGCTGCTTGCACCCTCCCGCCCGACTAGAATCACTACTCTCAGCGGGTTTGACTTAGAATATGTGGACAACTACAAATACCTAGGTGTCTGGTTAGACCGTAAACTCTCCTTCCAGACTCACATTAAGCATCTCCAATCCAAAGTTAAATCTAGAATTGGCTTCCTATTTCGCAACAAAGCCTCCTTCACTCATGCTGCTAAACATTCCCTCGTAAAACTGACTACCCTACCGATCCTTGACTTCGGTGATGTCATTTACAAAATAGCTTCCAACACTCTACTCAGCAAATTGGATGTAGTCTATCACAGTGCCATCCATTTTGTCACCAAAGCCCCATATACTACCCACCATTGTGACCTGTACGCTCTCATTGGATGGCCCTCACTACATATTTGTCGCCAAACCCACTGGTTCCTGGTCATCTATAAATCTCTTCTAGGCAAATCCCTGCCTTATCTTAGCTCATTGGTCACCATAGCAACACCCACCCGTAGTATGCGTTCCAGCAGGTATATCTTACTGGTCATCCACAAAGCCAACACCTCCTTTGGCTGCCATTACTTCCAGTTCACTGCTAAAAATGACTGGAACGAACTGCAAAAATCTCTGAAGCTGGAGACACTTATCTCCCTCACTATCTTTAAGCATCAGTTGTCAGAGCAGCTTACCGATCACTGCACCTGTACACAGCCCATCTGTAATTAGCCCACCCAACTACTTCATCCCCATATTGTTATTTACATTGTTATTTATTTTGCTCATTTGCACTCCAGTATCTCTATTTGCACATCATCTTCTGCACATCTATCACTCCAGTGTTAATACTAAATTGTAATTATTTTGCACTATGACCTATTTAATGCCTTACCTCCATAACTTACTACATTTGCACACACTGTATATAGATTTTCTATTGTGTTATTGACTGTACGTTTTGTTTATTCCATATGTAACTCTGTGTTTGTTGTTTTTATCGCACTGCTTTGCTTTATCTTGGCCAGGTCGCAGTTGTAAATGAGAACTTGTTCTCAACTGGCTTACCTGGTTAAATAAAGGTGAAATAAAAAAATGTAACGTGGGGAAATGTAGGGAAAATGGCACAGCACAACTTCCAGACAGTTGCTTTCAAACTAGGGATTTAGTGGCTAGTTGAGGTAAGACAGTAATTCTGCTCATAGATTATTCATGTATGAACTACACATTGACACATCCAGCCCAAAGCGAGAGGTTTAAAAAGACTTAGCAGTTGCCAATGTTCCGGAACATGTCTTCAAGTTCTAAACAGAGAATTGTGAGAAGGATCATCACAATTCATCAACGTGCATTTTGCTGAATAATCATAATAATAAGCCATTTAGCAGACGCCTTTATCCAAAGTGACTTACAGTTATGTGTGCATAAATTTTTACGTATGGGTGGTCCTGGGGATCGAACCCACTACCCTGGCGTTACAAGCGCCATGCTCTACCAATTGAGCTACAGAGGATCATAGATGTACTGTATATATTTTGATACAGTATAAGATACACTACATGACCAAAAGTATGTGGACACCTCCTCGTCGAACATCTCATTCCAAAATCATGGCCATTAATATGGAGTTGGTCCCACCTTTACTGCTATAACAGCCTACACATTTCTGGGAAGGCTTTCCACTAGATGTTGGAACATTGCTACGGGGACTTGCTTCCATTCAGCGACGAGCATTAGTGAGGTCAGGCACAGATGTTTGGCTATTATGCCTGGCTCGCAGTCGGTGTTCCAAATCATTCCAAAGTTGTTCAACGGAGTTGAGGTCAGGGCTATGTGCAGGCCAGTCAAGTTCTTCCACACCGATCTCGACAAACCATTTCTGTATGAACCTAGCTTTGTGCACGGGGGCATTGTCATGCTGAAACAGGAAAGGGCCTTCCCCAAACTGTTGCCACGAAGTTGGAAGCACAGAATCGTCTAGAATGTCATTGTATGCTGTAACGTTAAGATTTCCCTTCACTGGAACTAAGGGGCCTAGCCCCAGACCATTATTCCTCCTCCACCAAACTTTACAGTTGGCAGTATGATCACCACAGACACAAAGATAACCATGGCCATGTCAACTATTGAATCACCCAACTCTCTCTTGACAACGAGATGTCTCACTGTGTACTGGACCATAAGAAGAAGAAATGTAGAATGTTTTCCAAACAGACTGGGAGGAGAAAGGCCAGCCAGACAGGGTACTCACCAGGGAGCTGGTATAGATGGGGTCTGATGTTTCGTCCTGTACGTAGCGGGACAGGCCAAAGTCGGACACCTTGCACACCAGGTTGCTGTTGACCAGGATGTTGCGGGCGGCCAGGTCTCTGTGGACGTAGTTCATCTCTGCCAGGTACTTCATGCCCGCTGCGATGCCACGCATCATCCCCACCAGCTGGATCACCGTGAACTGCCCGTCGTTTTGCTGCAGGGCAGGGCCAGGGGGTAAAGAGGAAATGATGTCACATTGGAGTTAATGACATAATAAAGTGCCAGATACTTGGCATAATGATACTCCAATTATCTCTCTAAAATGTTCTCACTGTGTTGAAAATGCAAAGGTACAAACGTTAGGTTTAAAAGATCCTCACACATTTGACTCTGGAAAAAAATAATTGGTGGGGCAGTTTCTTTGTGCAAATATTTCTAGTTATTGGGTATTGAGAAAGAGCACCATATATGCCCTTTTCCAAATGTTACCAAATTGTCATTCATTGATGTAATAAGTGTTCCACTTGACTTGGGGCCTGTGTAAGGAGTGTGTGTGTGTGTCTGTTAAGCCCCACATTGGATCCATGTCTGTGATCGCTCTCTGTCTCTGCTCCTTATCCTCAGCTTGGCTGTTTGTTAGCGGCCCCCACCAAGGTGGATAACCCTCTCCCGTGAGGCACAGCAGGTCTGACCCTACGCTGTGGCTTCAGTGGGTACCTCCAACACACCAAGCAGGGCGCTCATTCAACTGTTGGCTCCCTGCGCCAGCAACATGGGCATGCCAGGAGAAAAACAACCCAGAAATCGATGTCCACGGGAGTCAAGTGCGGTGGCTCGGAAGAGGGCCTAGTGAGGGAAAGGACATCAAAGAGGTGTTCAAAGCCCCGTTTCAAATGAGTCCAGGATCAAAGGGAGGAGGAAACAGGTTGGAGGAATTAGAAAACTGGGCCACATATTGATTGGGTTCCATGTTCTCTGTTTCCAAGGAGGAAGAAGAAACACTAAACTGTGCCAGGCTGGCACTTTGAATCAGGGCCCTGTGTGTTAGCTACGCTGCTTCAAAGGGCTCTGGGTGGAACAATTTCATTTATGTTAATCTCATGAATTATATTACGAGATATCGAAGGTTATTGATAAATATAAGACATTTTGCGCATTCATGCCAAAGTTGTTAATCAGATCTCAATTCCCTGCTATATTGAAATAAATGTATCCTCCAGGTAGCTTTAAATCTTCATTGTCATAATCCTTTTAACAACTAATCTCAATAATCATACTTCACTGTTTGTGTGAGACTGTCAAATTAGCAATAAAAGCTTTAGCTGATCAATCAATATGATTGATATATGAAACCACACAGTGGCCCTATAGCTCAACCCAGTGTACAGTATGATGCAACAGAGGTGAAAGCTGTAGCCAGGGCTGGTGTGCTGAACAGAGGAGGTAAAATGGGAGTATGCGTCCCAAATGGCCCCCTATTCCCTATAAAGTGCACTGTATGCTTTTGACCATGCCCCCTATGGGCCCGGCTCAAAAGTAGTGCACTATAAAGGGAATAGGGTGACATTTAGGACACAACCAGAATAACAAAGCAGCGCTCCCTCTCTCACCCTCAGGAAGGAGTCCAGGGCCCCATTCTCCATAAACTCTGTGATGATCATGACTGGCCGACTCTTGGTGACCACGCCCTCCAGTCTGATGATGTTGGGGTGGTCAAACTGGCCCATGATGCTGGCCTCAGACAGGAAGTCTCTCCTCTGCTTCTCCACGTAGCCCGCCTTCAGGGTCTTAATGGCCACATACAGCTCCCTCTTCCCAGATGGCTTCAGGCGACCCTTATACACCTCTCCAAACTCCCCTGGAGGGAAAGACATGGTATAACTGATCAATTTCATTATTACAAAGCAAACTACCAGTATGCAAGCTGATATTCTAATAGATATAGCACATGTACAATCAAAAGTCCCCATAAAATTAAAACACTGTATATGTGACAGACACAGCGATGAAGAGAGTGTTACACTCTGGCTCCCTGTGGTGCCCCATAACATAGAGCACCGTTTCGGGGTCATAAGACAAGTCCCCACATGTCAGACACCAGTCAGTGCGTATTTTGCTGAATGCATGAATATATCAAGTCAAGTAAAAAAAAAAGAAAAACGGCAGATAAAATCAGCATGAAATATAGATGAATGGAAAGGAGTCTGGTTATATATTATCAGTTTTCACTGAGATAGTGGCTAAAATTGCCCTCTGTTAAGAGAGCAAGTCTGTTAAGTGGACATGGTTCTTTCTCTCTAAAAGCAAATCAAATTAGATGGAAATAGTGGTTTTTAGAAACAAAATATCTGAGGTAAGACCAGATTTCTCTGACAGTTCCTTCATCCCACACCCAGATACAGGTAGAGAGGAAGTGGAAGAGAGAATTATAGATTCACAGCTTTCATTGCAGCAGAGGCAGAGAGATTGTCCCCCATGTTACTGAATTTTAAGTTTCCCCTCTTCCCATTCACCTGCACCAATGACCTCCTCAATCTTCACACAGGACACGTCTATCTCTTTGGCGAATTCTCGGACGGCTTCGTTGGGGTCCTCGTAGGTGAAGGGATCGATGTAGATCTTCATCGCTGGTGAGCCAGAGAAGTGGGTGGGGCATGCCATGGGGGAGGGACAGCTGGACATGTCCGGTCTCAGAGAGAGTTCTGGAACAGAGACAGAGAAGGAGTAGAGGTTAGGATGAGCACGGGGAAACAAACAAATGTATCATCAGCAGGGTTGCAAAGGGAGGGTATATTACTGTAAACTTTCGAAGTTTACCAGTACACTACCAGAATGTTGGTCACTTTGAAGGATTATATGGCCCTTTTGGGTACTTAAGATTATCACAGGTGTCTTTAATTATCTCTGGCCCTCTGTGAGACCTTTTCACATGTAAAATATATCAAATAATCAAATAAGATGATTTTAAAATAAAAAAAATAGAATGACGAATCTGTAAAACCTTATCCTAAATTAGGTCTGTCAAACGATTAACATAATTAATTGAGTTAATGGCATTAGCTAATCGCAATTAATCACAATTTTTGATTTTGCTCAAATTTGGCCTTAAATAGAACAAAATCTATTTAAAAAGCAGTCCATTGAGTTATGGGTATACTATGTTTGATTGTAAGGGAAAGAAACATAAAATAATCTGTATCAGAATGTTTTTAACTGCATTTTCACCATAAACAACACAAAAGTCACTGTAACATACAGCTAAATCAAATAAAAATCAAATCCTATTTGACACATGCTTCGTAAACAACAGGTGTAGACTAACAGAGAAATGCTTACTTACTGGCCCTTCCCAGCAATGCAGAGAGAAAAACTGGAATAATTACAGCAAAATAATAAGACAAGGAATAAATACACAATGAGTAACAATAACTTGACTATATACACGGGGTATCAGAACCGAGTCGATGTGCAGGGGTACGAGGTACTGTAAATTGAGGTAGCTATAGATAGGGGTTAAGTGACTAGGCAACAGGATAGATAATAAACAGTAGCAGCAGCGTATGTGATGAGTCAAAAGAGTTAGTGCAAAAAGGGTCAATGCAGATAGTCCGGGTAGCTACTTGGTTAACTATACTGAACAAAAATATCAACGCAACATGTAAAGTGTTGGTCCCATTATTAATGAGCTGAAATAAAATATCCCAGAAATGTTCCATATGCACAAAAAGCTTATTTCTGTCAAATTGTGTGCACAATTTTGTTTACATTCCTGTTAATGAGCATTTCTCCTCTGCCAAGATAATCCATCCAGGTGGCAGATGTGGCATATCAAGAAGCTGATTAAACAGCATGATCATTACACAGGTGCACCTTGCGCTGGGCACATTCAAAGGCCACTCTAAAATGTGCAGTTTTATCACACAACACAAGTTTTGAAGGAATGTCCACCAGAGCTGTTGCCAGATAATTTAATGTTAATTTCTCAAACCATAAGCCGCCTCCAATGTCATTTTAGAGAATTTGGCAGCACGTCCAAATGACCTCACAACCGCAGACCATGTCTAACCATGCCAGCCCAGGACCTCCACATCCGGCTTCTTCACGAGCGGTTTTCTGATGTCAAGGTTGTGAACAGAGTGTTACGGTAACTCAGTAAAATCTTTGAAATTATTGCATGTTGCATTTATATTTTTGTTCAGTGTATTTAGCAGTCTTATGGCTTGGGGGTAGAAGCTGTTCAGGGTCCTGATGCTCTCAATGGTGTAGCTGTATATCTTTTTGTGGATCTGAGGGCCCATGCCGAGTATTTTCAGCCTCCTGACCGGGAAGAAGCATTGTCTTGCCCTCTTCACGACTGTGTTGGTGTGTGTGGACCATGATAATTCCTTAGTGATGTGGACACCGAGGAACTTGAAGCTCAACAAGATAGATAATAAACAGTAACAGCAGCATATATGATGAGTCAAAAGAGTTAATACAAAAAGGGTCAATGCAGATAGTCCGGGTAGCTATTGGTTAACTACTTAAAGAGATGGGTGGGGCTAAGGCTTAAGAGGGCGTGAACGATGCTGAATAGGTGTAGACAAAGAAGAGCTCTCCAGTAGGTGTACCAAAACATTCAATGGCCATTTTCTCAAAAGTGGGGTTACAAGTTGATCAACTTTCAAAGCAGAATTACTTTCCCATTGTTCCTCAACAGCAGTGTATGATATACCATTTTGTAGCTCTGATTCTGTACTTTTATCCAATGTAAAAAAAAAAAAAAAAACACTATTTCAAATTTTGCTACATAAGACCGAATCAAGGCTGTCGGTCACAAATATGATGGTTAAGTGTTCAATGTTGTCATTTCACTTCTGAGTTTTTTCACTTAACTAGTGAAATAGTCATTGAAATGATTGGCAATATCAAAAGGTTTTGTTATAAATCAATGAACGATGGAGATGAATTGGGTTTTCTGCCAATTTAAGGTACTTCAAAGTCTTTTTCCACTTTTTTATGTCATTTATGTTGGTTTGGTAATATAATTTCTTCTTATTTCTGTTAACTTTAGTCTCAACATTTCTCAGTTTAAAGTATGTCAACCAAGCAGCTGAGCAGCCTGGTTTGTTTTCCACCTCTTTTGCATCATTTCTTTGAACCATACAATGTTTCAATTCATCATCAGTCCAGGGGGCTCTAACAGTTCTCATAGTTAATCTTTGAACAGGTGCATACTTGACAACAATTGGCATTAATATTTTTACTAATACTTCCAGTGCTGCATCTGGATTCACTTCCTCATACACATCAGACCAACATACCTTTTTTACATCTTCAACAAAAGAGTCCTGAGTAAACATTTTGTATGATCTCTTATAAATTATTTTAGGCCCAACCTTTGGCACTTTGGCTTCCTTGTAATTGCCACAATGTTATGGTCACTACAGCCAATGGGAACTGATATTGCTTTTGGAGCAAAGCTAGTATGCACTCTAGTTGGTTGAGTGATAACCTGGGTCATATCACAGGATTTTAGTCACAGTTAGAAGCTTCCTCTTGAGAGGACAGCTAGTTGCTAACCAGTCAAAGTTCAGATCACCCAGAAAATGAACCTCTCTGTTAACATCACACACACTATCAAGCATTGCACACATACTGTCACACCCTGATCTGTTTCACCTGTCTTTGTGATTGTCTCCACCCCCCTCCAGAAGTCGCCCATCTTCCCCATTATCCCCAGTGTATTTATACCTGTGTTCTCTGTTTGTCTGTTGCCAGTTCGTTTTGTTTTGTCAAGCCTACCAGCGGTTTTCCGTTTGATATGAGATCCTCTGTAAGATTTACAGGAATATGGCTCTAAAACAATGTACAGCAACACCTCCCCCATAGGCATTCCTGTCTTTTCTGTAGATGTTATACCCCTACATTGCTATTGCTGTATTATCAAAGGAATTATCTAAGTGAGTTTCAGAGATGGCCAGTATATGAATGTTATCTGATGTTAGCAATGTGATTTCATGAGACTTATTTCTAAGGCTACATACTTATCGGAGATAGACATAATATGGAGAAAATAAATAAGTAAAAAAAAGTGAGTCAATAGTCAGTCAAGCTAATAGTCAGTCAATCAGGCACTTGTGAGTGTCAGTTGTGTGCGTGTGAGTGTGCGTGCGCGTGTGATGTTGGGCTGAAGCTACTGACCCTGAAGCTTGGCACTCTCACTCTTCTCAGGCTTTTGGGAGGGAGGGAGGGTGGGTGGGTGGACAATGAGTTTGTCGAAGAGGATGTAAGCAATGTCCCCATGCTCTCTAGCAGATTTCATAGCTGGGATAAGTTATTTCCGCCTCTGACGCACAGGTTCTGAGAAATCCTCATTGAGGAAGATGTTGGTTCCTCTCAAGGTCTTGGCTCTCTCCAGAACAGCCATCTTCTCCTTGAAGCTTAGGAACTTGACCATTATCAGCCTGGGTCTGTCATCTGGGCTGGTTACAGGTTTTCCAGACCTGTGGGCGCGCTCCAACTCAATCTTCCTATGATCCATCTGCAGCTTTTCAGTGATAATCTTTCTCACTTTCTCCTCAGACTCCGTCCAGGTCTCATGTGGAGACTCTGATATCCCATCCACAACAATGTTATTCCTCCTAGATTGTCCTTCTAGACAGTCTCTTTTCCAGTCATCTGTAATAATGATTCACAGACAGTGCTGATGTCATCCTGTGTGGACTTACAGTTTGTAGTCATTTTGCTGCAAGTCTCTTTCAGACCCTCCACCTCTCTCTGGGAGAATTGCAAACTGTTCTTAAGTTCTTGGACCTCTCTGGTTAGATTGTCCATTCTTTTGTTAGTTGTGTCCACCAGTCTTTGGACAAAGCTCTCGAAGCTATTTTCCTGATGCTGTAACAATTGCTTGTAGACATCAAATCAAATCAAAATCACATTTTATTGGTCCAATACACAGATTTGCTGATGTTTGCAGATTTGCAGGTGCAGCTAAATGCTTTTGTTTCTAGCTCCAACAGTGCAATAATACCTACCAATAATAAAAATGACAAAAACAATATATTTAGATTTTTTATTTATTTGTATAAATAAATATCAGAACGAGAATGTCAGAGACTGGAAAAAAGATATACAGTACCAGTCAAAAGTTTGGACACACCTACTCATTCAAGGGTTTATCTTTATTTTTACTATTGTCTACATTGTAGAGTAATAGTGAAGAAATCACAACTATGAAATAACATCATGTAGTAACCAAAAAAGTGTTCAACAAATCAAAATATATTTAATATATTGAATTCTTCAAAGTAGCCACCCTTTCCCTTGAAGACAGCTTTGCACACTCTTGGCATTCTCTCAACCAGCTTCACCTGGAATGCTTTTCCAAAAGTCTTGAAGGAGTTCCCACATATGCTGAGCACTTGTTGGCTGCTTTTCCTTCACTCTGCGGTCCAACTCATCCCAAACCATCTCAACTGGGTTGAGGTCGGGTGATTGTGGAGGCCAGGTCATCTGATGCAGCACTCCATCTCTCTCCTTCTTGGTCAAATTCCCTTACACAGCCTGGAGGTGTGTTTTGGGTCAATGTCCTGTTGAAAAACAAATGATAGTCCCACTAAGCGCAAACCAGATGGGATGGTGTATCGCTGCAGAATGCTGTGGTAGCCATGCTGGTTAAGTGTGCCTTCAATAATAAATAAATCACTGACAGTGTCACCAGCAAAGAACCCCCACACCATCACACCTCCTCCATGCTTCACTGTGGGAACCACACATGTGGAGATCATCCGTTCACCTATTCTGCATCTCACAAAGACACAGCAGTTGGAACCAAAAATCTCAAATTTGGACTCATCAAAGGACAGATTTCCACCGGTCTAATGTCCATTGCTCGTGTTTCTTGGCCCAAGCAGGTCTCTTCTTCTTATTGGTGTCTTATTGACTGACCTTCATGTCTTAAAGTAATGATGGACTATCGTTTCTCTTTGCTTATTTGAGCTGTTCTTTCCATAATATGGACTTGGTCTTTTACCAAATAGGGCTATCTTCTGTATACCACCCCTACCTTGTCACAACACAACTGATTGGCTCAAACACATTAAGAAGGAAATAAATTCCACAAACTAACTTTTAACAAGGCACACCTGTTAATTGAAATGAATTCCAGGTGACTACCTCATGAACCTGGTTGAGAGAATGCCAAGAGTGTGCTACATGATTCCATATGTGTTATTTAATAGTTTTGATGTCTTCACAATTATTCAACAATGTAGAAAATAGTAAAAATAAAGAAAAACCCTGGAATGAGTAAGTGTGTCCAAACTTTTGACTGGTACTTTATATATGCATATAATGTATAGAAATATACATATAATTGTGTGTAAAGACAGTATGGAGTTTATATGAATAGAAAATATGTGTACAGCAGTAGTTATATAGGATGAGCCATGACTAGAAAAGCTGTAAACAGACAGCAATGACAAATATAGATGAAAAATATCTTGGTAAATAGCATGGTCTGCAACTTATCATGAGGTATTCTAACTCATGCGAGGAAAAACTTGAGAATTCCTTAACATTAGAGATTGCGCACCAGCTATTGTTAACAAAGAGAGACACCCCTCCCCCCTTCGTCTTACCCGAAGCTGCCGACCGGTCTTGACGATGCATGGAAAAACCAGTGAGATGGATAACATATATGTCCTTGTTCAGCCACAACTCTGAGAAACATATAATATTACAGTTCTTCAGGTCCCATTAATAGGATACTCTCGAACGGAGCTCGTCCACGTTGTTCTAATTCGCCAATAGAATGGCGGTTTATTTGCTCACCAATGTAGTCTCATCAGGTTACCGGCTCATTTGCCTCTCTTGGGCCGTCGCTTCCTCTTTTGAGTCTCGCTAATTAGGGTCTAGAGTAGGCAGAACGTCCAGAGCTCGTTGAAGTAGAAATGTTCATCCACATCCAGGTTAATGATCACTGTTCTGATGTCCAGAAGCTGTTTCTGGTCATAGGAAAAGATGGCAGAGACATTATGTACAAAATAAGTTATGATCTCAAAATATTTTAAAAGCAGATTTGATCAGGAGCCCATAAAATGGCTGCTATCCACTGCAGTGCCATCTTATTGTCTAAACATTGCTCCCAATGTTTAAGTAGGCCTACTCCCTCTTATCAATGTTCTTGAAGTTGAACACTTGCGCGCGCACACACACACTCAAGTACTGTTAAAGCTTCAGATATTCTAAATTAGTGTTCTCCCATTTTCTGATTGGAGGGTTGACTATTGGAAAAAATAACTGGCTATACGCATACCAAGAACAAAGAGCTTTTGAACCTGTCCAACAATGTTATGAATTCCACAGAAGACAATAACAACAGATCAGCAAAGTCTGAATTAAAGTAAAATATAATATAGCTATTAGATCTAGCCTAGGCTACTTATCCATGTTTTTTAGTTTTTTTTTAGGGGGTATATCAGCTTTAATATTGCAGATAGATTGTAACTTCCATCAATGTAATTGTCTGCATCACTTCCAATCCCCCATATGTTTTTTTTCTTCTAGCATATATACATATATATGTATATATACATATACACATACATACACATATATACATACATACATATCCTTTAAAAAAAAATATATATATATATATCCCTTTATTACTTTCCAACCCCACCATCCCCTCCCTAATTGGAGTAAACTAGTGAACAACAATGCTTAGGCCTCTACTTCATGCTTATACATACTATATACATTTTATGGACACAGTCACTAATTATATTTTGTTTGTTTTTACTCCTGAACTTCCTCCGATCATTTTCATGATGTCCATCTGGTATGCTTCTATATGCCATATCTTTCTAACTATAGTATTTGATCCCCTGCTGATTTTGTATGTTTGCCCACTGACAAAGACATGATCAGTCTATAATTTTAATGGTAGGTTTATTTGAACAGTGAGAGACAGAATAAAAACAAAAAAATCCAGAAAAACGCATGTCAAATATGTTATAAATTGATTTGCATTTTAATGAGGGAAATAAGTATTTGACCCCTCTGCAAAACATTACTTAGTACTTGGTGGCAAAACCCTTGTTGGCAATCACAGATGTCAGACGTTTCTTGTAGTTGGCCACCAGGTTTGCACACATCTCAGGAGGGATTTTGTCCCACTCCTCTTTGCAGATCTTCTCCAAGTCATTAAGGTTTCGAGCCTGACGTTTGGCAACTCGAACCTTCAGCTCCCTCCACAGATGTTCTATGGGATGAAGGTCTGGAGACTGGCTAGGCCACTCCAGGACCTTAATGTGCTTCTTCTTGAGCCACTCCTTTGTTGCCTTGGCCGTGTGTTTTGGGAGGTTCTCACCCATCGTCCCTTTGATGCGGTGAAGTTGTCCTACCCCTTAGCAGAAAAACACCCCCAAAGCATAATGTTTCCACCTCCATGTTTGACGGTGGGGATGGTGTTCTTGGGGTCATAGGCAGCATTCCTCCTCCTCCAAACACGGCGAGTTGAGTTGATGCCAAAGAGCTCGATTTTGGTCTCATCTGACCACAACACTTTCACCCAGTTCTCCTCTGAATCATTCAGATGTTCATTGGCAAACTTCAGACGGCCCTGTATATGTGCTTTCTTGAGCAGGGGGACCTTGCGGGCACTGCAGGATTTCAGTCCTTCACGGCGTAGTGTGTTACCAATTGTTTTCTTGGTGACTATGGTCCCAGCTGCCTTGAGATCATTGACAAGATCCTCCCGTGTAGTTCTGGGCTGATTCCTCACCGTTCTCATGATCATTGCAACTCCACGAGGTGAGATCTTGTATGGAGCCCCAGGCCGAGGAAGATTGACAGTTATTTTGTTTTTCTTCCATTTGCAAATAATCGCACCATCTGTTGTCACCTTCTCACCAAGCTGCTTGGCGATGGTCTTGTAGCCCATTCCAGCCTTGTGTAGGTCTACAATCTTGTCCCTGACATCCTTGGAGAGCTCTTTGGTCTTGGCCATTGTGGAGAGTTTGGAATCTGATTGATTGATTGCTTCTGTGGACAGGTGTCTTTTATACAGGTAACAAGCTGAGATTAGGAGCACTCCCTAGCAATATATGCTTAATCGCATTTGTGGTCACTTTTGAGAATGGTGTTGACCTGCAAATGGAACATTCACGCTTATAGCCTACTGCGGTGTGCGCATCGCTGCGCTTATAATGTTAAGAAATAGCCTAACAGTTTATCAACATTTTAAGCTAAACGTTCTCATCTGTTGCGTCTGGCTCATTGCTTAAAAAAAACATTTGATGCTAGTATTTGTATTAATTTGGGATCTATCGCATCCCACAACTGTCCCACACTATGTTTGGAATATTTGACGAAAAGTAAATGTGGACATTTCTTCCAATATCTTCAATATGCTCCTCAGAATTGGATAAGGACGCGTGTAGTTGTGTCCCCGATGTGACATGATGGAGAGCCATGTGAGTGAGAGTTGATTCGGCATGCAGCCGGGAGAAGGGAATTATAATTATTATATTCAGTCCAAGGGCACGACGGCCACTGGCCGCCAAAGGCATGGATTATTTTAGGGGGCATTAAGGCCACACAAAGGGGGTGCAGCCGGGAAATTCGAGGCATTATCAAGTGCTTGTCAAATTGTGAATGAGAGAGTGATGAAGTGTGTCCAGCCTGCGCAGAAAAACTAAGCAGAGCTCATGCCTTTCATGCAACTTTTTTCAAATCATCATCAGAGTCTCATCATGCAGCCTTAGAATGTATTAAAAATAAAAATATATAGCCCAACATTTGTATCACAACTAAAGTTACATAAATAACTCTAAATTAAGCATATATGAGTTTCTTTGTTAACCGCTTCAATTGTATTCTTCATACTATAAAATAATGCCACGGAATTCTAAGCAAATCTTGTCTGCTAAATGAACTAGTATAGCCCACAGCCATATGGCATAGCCAGATCAGGGCCTAATATAAGGACAACTCAGAGTATGCTATTCTGTTCTTCTGAAAAAGACTACATTTTCTTCATATCATGTTTCTTTAGACCTGTCTAAAATAAATAATTGATTAATTGTGATGGTGTAGACTATATTACATGGATTTATTATACTTTTTTAAAGGTAGATGTTCCAAAGGTCTGCATCAGTGGCTTGTAGGCTATGCATGGAAGCCAGGAGATGCTAAATGTGGTTATGTTAATTATGGTCATTTATCTTGAGACCGGCAGCTTTTTGCTTGACAATCACCGGCTGACAAAATGTAATGACTGCCACAGCTCTAATCTCAACCCACCCAGTTCATATTCATTATATAGATAGGCACGCTTTATCTTGTCAGAGCGTGTTATTTGTTGTGCTTAAAAGGGTCCGTGCAGTGAAGAAATGGAGATGCAATTAACAGATGAAAAATATTACAGAATTATACAGATGAAGGATCTTAATTTGACCCAGTTTGCTACAGCAGGAAAATAATCCTGCAGCAACAGGAAATGTGAATTATTATGTGCATTATAATTAATGGAATTTTTTTGTAGGGGTTGATACATTTGACTTTAGGGCAAATCAAGTCTAAAATGTTTAAGTGGAAATTACTAACTTTAAAAGTCTTTTTAACCCTCCCGTTGTCCTAGGGTCAAAATGACCCGCCACTGTGTTGAACCAACTTTATTTAATTTGTATATTTTTGGGATCATTTGTGAGAAGGAGGCAGTGAGACTTTAAAGAAAGTATCACTGCCTCCTTCTCACAAATGATCCAAAAAATATAAAAATTAAATAAAGTTGGTTCAACACAGTGGCGGGTCATTTTGACCCTAGGACAACGGGAGGGTTAAACCTTGAATACACTACAAGTTTGCATTTCCTGCTGTGCAGGAACATTCTCATCAACAAAATAGTGATCAAATTAAGATCTTACTTGTTTCTTTTGTGCCAACATTTCACCCTCACAACAAAAACAAAGTTAACTTAAACTGGAAACTTTATCTTTATTTGAATTTTTCCAATTAAGGTCAAGGTTAACTATAGATTTGTCAGATTATGCCTCTTTCCACATGTATTCTACAATACAAAATAAAATAATAATGGAACTTTTCAAAGTAAAGGACAATCAGAAGAGTTAACTTGGAACCATCTATTATGTGGCCTACTGTATGTCAAGGGCTTGGTTCTCAATTGAACAGGGCTCATTCTGACAAAATTGCTTTGAACCAATACCCGACAATTAAGTGAATCCACACACACTCAAATTAGAGGATTTACTAAGGCGCTGGGGAAAGGGGGACAAAGAGAATCAGCTCACCAGTGGCGGTCGGTGACGTTTAAGATGAGTAAGGACGATTATTTATGAGCATGGCCTTATTTCTATTACAGCATATTGGATGACTGCCATTCATATTCCATTCACCCAGCTCAATGTAACATTGATAAGTTTAGGCTACTAGATGATACTCAAATTTTCCCTATAACCATCATGAGGTTACTACAACCTAGCCTATGAATGAAAGTTTACAACGTAGGTGCACAAGTCGAGAGAAATTGGAGTAATCAAGGTGACAGACATTGACACATTCAATACCGCCTTGCACACTCTTGCACAACACATCTGCGGTCTGTGACCAGGCAAAAAAAATGTTACACTACACACAGCCTACATCGTTGTCACCATATTAGCTAACGTCATAATCAACATAGCTACTAGAACTAACGTGTTAGTAAAACCGCTACAATCATGCAGTACAGTGTACAGTCAGCAAGCAGTTTAGCAGTTACACCGGCGGGCCCCGGTGACAATACATTTATAAAACCAAAAGCTTACCTTGACTTGGAAGAGTTCCAGTGTTGGATAGCCATAGCCAGCCAGCTAACATAGCATCCCTCTCTGTTTGAGCCCAGTGTTTGAGTAGGTAAACTAGCTAGCTGCATTCGCTAGCTAAGTAAGTGAAAGCGAAAGTGGAAAGAAAATACAATGAAATATAGCTAGCTCTCCCTCTCTCTCTCTCTCTCTCTCTCTCGCTTCTCCTTCATTTTTGAAACAATGTATTTGTTCAAAACTGTTCAACTATTGTCTTTCTCTCTCTTTGAGTCAACTACTCACCACATTTTATGCACTGCAGAGCAAGCTAGCTGTAGCTTATGCTTTCAGTACAAGATTCATTCTCTGATCCTTTGATTGGGTGGACAACATGTCAGTTCATGCTGCAAAATGTGCGAATTGCTATATGCTCAAAATTGCTTTGTGGTTTGAGGAGAACACTTACATTTTGTGAAGGCGGAGATGAGTGGCCGAGACCGAGGCGCACGTTGACAACAGTGGATGCATCAATTCAGGCTACAAGTATAAGCCTAAAGACAATCGCAGAATGTCATCACAATACATGTAGGTGTTTTGTAATAGATGTCTCTTTCCATTCATCAAATTGCGGGTGCACAGTGAACTGTTGGGGTTTGGATGCTGAAATTATTTTGTGAGTGTACAAATGGACGCGGGTAAATGATTGTTTGACAATCAGATAACAACATCATGACTGGTTGTGTTTATGCCACATTAAAATGCATATGTCCTTAAGGCTAGAGGAAGCTTTCCCTAAAGTAAATTGAATTAAATTGCCAAAATTATATAGCATAATTAGCTTACTACTGTCTATACAGAAATAGCCTACCTAATTCAAAATAGGCTACTACACCAGAAAGCATGATTTGGCCACAGAGGATCAGTAGCTTCTTATCCATTGTTTACAAAGATTGGAGTAAAACAAGCTTCTATTTTGGGTTCTGATGGGATACGACAGTTGACTTAAGCTCATGAGGTATATATAAGTTATATTCTTCAAAGTCAATGGTTATATATCATTAATTTATAAGTCCAACATTGGATGTATCAATTAAGGATTCTATCTTTAAACATTTCATTCCTGAGAGGCATACAGTAATGGTTGAACATATTCCTGGTAAACACCAGGTATGAACAGTGACTACAGGCACACGTTGACAACAGTGGATGCATCAATTCAGGCTACAAGTATAAGCCTAAAGACAATCGCAGAATGTCATTACATTTAACATATTTAGCAGATGCTCTTATCCAGAGCTACTTACAGGAGCAATTAGGGTTAAGTGCCTTGCTCAAGGGCACATTGACAGATTTTTCACCTAGTCGGCTCGGGGATTAGAACCAGAGACCTTTTGATTACTGGCACAACACTCTTAACCACTAAGCTACCTGCCACCCCAATTACAATACATGTAGGTGTTTTGTAATAGATGTCTCTTTCCATTCATCAAATTGCGGGTGCACAGTGAACTGTTGGGGTTTGGATGCTGAAATTATTTTGTGAGTGTACAAATAAACACGGGTAAATTATTGTTTAACAACATCATGACTGGTTGTGTTTATGCCACATTAAAAGGCATATGTCCATTAGGCTAGAGGATGCTAAGCTTTCCCTAAAGTAAATTGAATTAAATTGCCAAAATTATATAGCATAATTAGCTTACTCCTGTCTATACAGAAATAGCCTACATAATTCAAAATAGGCTACTACACCAGAAAGCATGATTTGGCCACAGAGGATCATTAGCTTCTTATCCTCGGTGAGTGTGCATATTCACTGTCTTTGTCATTGGGTCATTGCCACTTTTGTTTGTTTTTGGACAATAATTTCCTCCTCTAGGTTAGATGGACATCATATTGTATTTGTTTCTCCCCTTTTGGTAGGCCAAGTATATGTACCAGACAACATCGTTTTTATTGATCTGTTTGTCAGTGTCAGCAGAGTAGGCTACCCTGTAATTTTGGTAGTATAAAATAAATGTGTGTGTGCACTTGGGTGTCCTGTGCTAGTCAGAAATTAAATCTACTTTCACCCCTGATTATAAGAAGCCCTACCTGCACACGGTCCAAATCTCTTCACACCACTTGTGCAGAATCTATTTAAATAGCAAACAGTTGTATAGGTCACACTTTATTTGGATAGTCTACTGTATCTGTAGATGCTCTACAGATGGTCATACTATAGTATATTTTATCTTCTCCTGTGCTGCGGCACCATCTTTTTATGGATGGAGGAGAGAAATAATAGATACATATGTAAACACTCTCTGCCTCTGATCTGAGTGCTTAGAATGTCTATCAAACAGAATGACAGTTTGATGCTGTTAATCCCAATACAGAGGGAGAGGGAGAGGGAGAGGAGATGTCAGAGGGAGGACAAAATCGCCATGACAAGACATCTTGACATTGACATCATGTTTTTACTCTTGCTCCCTTGACAAACAAGGAAGCCGAATGAAACCAATCATTTTGTCATTCAGGAATACCTGATTAGGAAATATATATATATGTCCTGATATAAAATAGATGGTATAATTATAACCTTTCATCTGACTGTAAGCACGGGGCTGTTGGCTACACAGGATCTAATGTTCTTGATGGCAATGTACACCGTACTGCTCCAGCAGAGAGCGAGAGAAGAGGAGTAGTTGAACAGGGCAATAAGAGGAAATTCACCTTTAATTAGTCCAGATTCAGAATACATGGCAACATACTGATCTGTGAAAGGTTAGGGCAGTGTAGGCACTCGATTGGCAGCATGTTATCCAATATTGATAATTTCAGCTGTAAAATGCTGAAACGTGCATGCTTTAACCCCTATTCCCTGACTACTGCCCTGGTTCAGAACCCAATGTACGTAGGATAAATCATGCTAACTTAACCAAATGTAAATAAAAAATAAACTGACGTCTGTGCCCAGTTGGTCTGGTGGAGTCACTGGTAGGAGAGTATGTGTGTGGGAGTGGGAGGGTCAGTGGGGTGAGTGTTAAGTGTGTGGGATGGATGGAACGAGAGCTGTATGCTTACCTCTGCCTGTACTGCATTGCTGCAGTTTGTCGCTGTATATAGTCTCCTTCATGTACGCTCTCTTCCTGCAGAAAAGAATCAGCAAAAGACAGTCATGTAACCATATCTGACAATATAACTGCACTGTATTAAAGCTAAAAATCCTTAATTGAAACAACAACAAAGTGGTCACCCTGCCTCTGATTTGGTAAAAAGCTGATGGGTGGGCCTGGAGAAATGTAACCACTCTTAAATTCATTCACAGACCTATGGATGCAAGGACATATATCAAAATGATAGTTTTAACCATGTTTTAAGGCTATACAGTGTTTGTTTACATTTACATTGTTTACAAAGATTGGAGTAAAACAAGCTTCTATTTTGGGTTCTGATGGGATACGACAGCTGACTTAAGCTCATGAGGTATATATAAGTTATATTCTTCAAAGTCAATGGTTATAAATCATTAATTTATAAGTCCAACATTGGATGTATCAATTAAGGATTCTATCTTTAAACATTTCATTCCTGAGAGGCATACAGTAATGGTTGAACATATTCCTGGTAAACACCAGGTATGAACAGTGACTACAGGTGTAGGATCTTAATTTGATCACTTTTGTTGCTGTGCCGCAGGAAATGCAGATGTGCTTCTTGATTTACATGAATTCAATGAAAACCCACACTAACACATGGTTATATTAACAGTATTGCCCTTTTCATGTAGCCTACTTTTGCCCAGTTAATTGCCTAATCACTGATCAAGCAACATTGTGGACTAATTTAAACATTCAAATCCTGTTGCTGCAGAATTATTTTGCTACAACAATACTGATCAAATTAAGATCCTACATCAGTAAATGCTTGTTACCTGCTGCAGACGATGGAGATGGCGACCAAGGACACCAGGAAGACCACTCCTGCAGCCGCTGAGCCTGCAATTAGAGGCAGCTGTTCCCTCAGCTCTGACTTATACTCATCTGCACAGCACACACAGACCGAGAGAGAGAGAGAGAGAGTTAAGGGTGATATAAAAGATAAGGGAGGGGAGAAATCATATCAAATCAAATGTTATTTGCCACATGGGCCGACTACAACAGGTGTAGACCTTACAGTGAAATGCTTACTTAGAGAAGAGAAGAGAGGAAAGGAGAGAAGCCTTTACTAGCTCTGTGTGGCTGTGGGGAATACACAGACATGTGGGCTAGTATCTGTGCAGACAGTCCCTCAGAGTTGACACGTTGCTTCCTGACACAGCTAATCCCCTAACACATTCAATAGGAGTCAAAAGAACGCCTGCTAATCTCATCACAAATGCTCTATTACGTGTCAGAGGGAGAGTTGAGAGGTAAACAGAAACAGAAACTCAGCAAATAAAGAAACGTCCTCTCACTGTCAACTGCGTTTATTTTCAGCAAACTTAACATGTGTAAATATTTGTATGAACATAACAAGATTCAACAACTGAGACATCAACTGAACAAGTTCAACAGACATGTGACTAACAGAAATGGAACAATGTGTCCCTGAACAAAAGGGGGGTCAAAATCAAAATCAACAGTCAGTATCTGGTGTGGCCACCAGCTGCATGAAGTACTGCAGTGTACAGGCCTCAGTGTAACGCTCATTCCTTTGACGATAAACGCAAATCCAACCATCACCCCTGGTGAGACTGCGACTCGTCAGTGAAGAGCACTTTTTGCCAGTCCTGTCTGGTCCAGCGACGGTGGGCTTGTGCCCATAGGCGACGTTGTTGCCGGTGATGTCTGGTGAGGACCTGCCTTACAACAGGCCTACAAGCCCCCAGTCCAGCCTCTCTCAGCCTATTGCGGACAGTCTGAGCACTGATGGAGGGATTGTGCGTTCCTGGTGTAACTCGGGCAGTTGTTGTTGCCATCCTGTACCTGTCCCGCTGGTGTGATGTTCGGATGTACCGATCCTGTGCAGGTGGTCTATATCCTTTACACGTGGTCTGCCACTGCGAGGACGATCAGCTGTCCGTCCTGTCTCCCTGTAGCGCTGTCTTAGGCGTCTCACAGTACGGACATTGCAGTTTATTGCCCTGGCCACATCTGCAGTCCTCATGCCTCCTTGCAGCATGCCTAAGGCACATTCACGCAGATGAGCAGGGACCCTGGGCATCTTTCTTTTGGTGTTTTTCAGAATCAGTAGAAAGGCCTCTTTAGTGTCCTAAGGGTTCATAACTGTGACCTTAATTGCCTACCGTCTGTAAGCTGTTATTGTCTTAACGACCGTTCCACAGGTGCATGTTCATTAATTGTTCATGGTTCATTGAACAAGCATGGGAAACAATGTTTAAACCCTTTACAATGAAGATCTGTGATGTTATTTGGAATTTTACGAATTATCTTTGAAAGACAGGGTCCTGAAAAAGGGACGTTTTTTTTTTTGCTGAGTTTATATCGATAAATATTGTGTTTTTAATGAACAGCATCCCTTTTCATATTCTGCTGATATCATATGCAGGGTTCTCCCCAAAGAATGTAAGATTGGCACTGCGTCACCTTGTGGACAGCTGCGCCACTATGTAAAAACATTATATATAATAAAAAAATTAATAACTTTATTTGTTATAATTTAAGGCTCTAGATTGCAGGAAATGGTGGTTACAGGAGTCCAAAAGAGCACCGCCCCCCTCCTGGATCTCTCCCGCGGCCGTACTCAGTAGTAACACCTTGTTTTTTTTAAACTGGAGAGAACCCTGATATGGGTTATAGTTGTATAATATTTTGTGGGAGCTTTCAAAATAGCTCCTAGTGATAAATATATCCATGTTTTACTTATTTTGGTGCAGTATTTGCACAAAAGTCTTATTTTTGTTAACTTTTTATTGGGTTAAAAAGTGTTATTGTCCCTGACCATGGAAAACTTTTCCAAGACTGATGACTCAACTATTTGGGGGGAAACGGATGCTGCTGTAAACCCAAGTCTTCCGCAGGCACTGCTGCTAGAGATCCCTGTTAATAAACTACTCCACACTGTGAGCAGGCAGGGGCTCTCTGTTGGCTGCTTTCCTACACTACACTATGCAGCTGTGCCACTCACTATGGCTAACACCTCAAGTGTGCCATTTCCACAAACAAATGGAAGTAGTCAGATGGTAGGTGTAGACAACCCTTACAGTCCCTCTCCTGAACAGTAACTCACAGCCCCCTCTAACTCTTAAAACATGTAGCCTACCTACCCTCAACTCTGCCTGACTCCCTGACCCTGTAGAGAGCAGAGGTAGGGGAGGGGTCCCCATTGTTTACCGGCTACTCTGTTTGCACCCCTGCAGCTCTCCAGTCAGGGGCGGCCTGTTCAATAGGGCGATATGGGCGACGCACTGCCAAACGGGAAAAGGAAGGGATTTTTTTTCTAATCAATTATATCACGGCAACAGTAGTTATCAGTGTTGTAATCTATACGTCTGATCTGCCACAGTGCCACACTGCCACTAAATGTCGAATCAGGCTAAAGTCGTGCTTCAAATGGCTCCCCCCCCTTTTGGGGCGATTTCAGTCAGGTTGAAAATCGCCCAGAAGTCTCTCATAGCCTCTAATGTAAAATCTATCTTTTTCAAATTTCAGAGCCTTCAATACAATCTCTATGGGTGTCTGAGGGCTTGCACTTATGCGCTTTCGTCATACGTAACGTAACGTAACCATGAACGTAACTGAGAAAAGAGCGGATTGTGTCTTTGAAAGAAGTTCCTTTTTGTCGGCGAACAAATGAAGATAAATTGGCAACGAAACAATTAGGACCTCCCAGACCAAATTTAATAATTCAACAGGTTTCTACTAAAGGCGGAAAGTCCTACACCCGAGGATTTTCCAAAAATTGGTACGAACGGAAAAATAACATTGCCACTCAACTTGATGAGGGATACAGGCTAGCTGTCCGCCGCCACAACGATGAGGTTAGTGTTGATAATCACAAGTTTACTGGAGAACTGAGACCAAGTAGAGACTTTGGACAGGGTGGATATGGTATAATAAAGGCAGTTTATTCAGAGGTAAAGATATCTGGAATCGCGTGCACGGACCCGTTCGTCAAACTCTTAGGGAGCTATAAATTAAGCCCCATTACTTACCATATCAGATAAGAGAAATTGCTGCAGCTACATATATTTTACATCCTGGCCCTACATAGTTCACTATTTGCATCACTTACCAAAATATTACATGTGGTCATATATGCTTGGAAAGTGGAGATGCCATAGAACGTCAAAAAAGTAAACATTGCTGGAGACACATTGCCGTTTTGGAGAAGACATCGCGTTTGCTAGCGAAGAGATTTGTTGTGGCAAATGAACTTGGGCTGGGAATTGCCAGGAACCTCACGATAAGATATATGCATCAGCATTGCGAGTCTCATGATTCTATACGTATTGCGATTCGATACTGTGATTTTATTGCGCACCATATGTCTGTTGCAGAGGGATCAGAAAGCCATGAGAACGAGTTTTGATCAGTCATGGAAATAAAAGTGCTGAAAACAAATTGGCTCCCAATGTGAAAAGATTGAGAACAAGCTATGAAGGAACAATAATGGTGTTTTGGTGCAGGTACAGCCAACTAGCGCTAAAATATTGCGATATTGTCAATACAGTATATCGTAAAGTATCACTATGTAACTCGATTTCTTTCACCCCAATCCCTCAAATTAACGGTAAATAACTGAATTGTTTGCCCCACATTTAGCTAAGATGATTAGCTAGCCAGCTAAAATGTTTTATTTAGTTAGCAGTCGCATCTACAATAGTTTACTGTCAATAACATGTCTCCAAAAATGACGTGGTGTCTCCAATTGTGTTGACATTTTACAATTGCGATGCGCATCCATGAGTATCCACTTTCTGTAGCTCAGCTGGTAGAGCATGGCGCTTGTAACGCCAAGGTAGTGGGTTCGATCCCCGGGACCACCCATACACAAAAATGTATGCACGCATGACTGTAAGTCGCTTTGGATAAAAGCGTCTGCTAAATGGCATATTATTATTATTATTATTATTATCTGAAGAGAGCCCCGAAACATTGTGTGCAGACATTTTATGCAATAAATGAAGTAGGTTGAATCTAGTAGTTCTGATCTTCTGATTGGTCCTGATGAGTTGGGCGAGGTCCCCTCCAGGCTACTGTCACTGTTGCATTGGCTCTGAGTCGGGTTCTCTGTCTTCAAATGTTCAGCCTAAGAGAGGGGATTTTTGTGTGTGTGTGTGTGTGTGTGTGTTTAACAGTGATGATGTGTGTGTGTGTGTGTGTGTGTGTGTGTGTTTAACAGTGATGATGTGTGTGTGTGTGTGTTTGTGTGTGTGTGTGTGTGTGTCCTCAGAGCAAGAACTCGTGAGTTGGAAGAACTGAGAGGCCTATGGCGTGGGTGTTGTCCTTGGCCACCTGCTGACAAGGCTGACAAGATAGGACCCTTTTGTCCATTGTTATTGGATAGGAACAGAACTTATAACCAGCTCCTGACCTAAATAGATCTTAGCACAACATTTTACTCAACATATCATATTCCATATTCACTATAACAAATATATTTACTACGACATTAGCAAGAACCGCCACATCCTCAGCCGGCTAATCCAGTGTGTGAAGTTTTGCGGAGTGTTTGAGTTAGCTTTGCGAGGCAAAGATGAAACTGAGGGCTCCACCAACCCTGGTAAGCCAACACTTTTGAGATCAGTCAATAAATGCTTCTGGTATTGACTTATATGCTGCCCCTGTCTTCATGTTGTTGCTGGACATATCTTTTTTAAAATGTGTGTAGGTCACCTAAATCATCAGAAAAATTGCCCCCCCTGAGAATTTTTTCAGGAGCCGCCACTGTCTCCAGTTACATGCCACACACAGTGACCTCTGATTGAGACATTAGACTGCCCATCACCACCTTTGACCCTGCCCACCTGCATATCCTCAGGTCATCTGAGTCTCCTGAGTGGCGCAGTGGTCTAAGGCACTGCATCGCAGTGCTAGCTGTGCCACTAGAGATCCTGGTTCGAATCCAGGCTCTGTCGCAGCCGGCCGCGACCGGGAGACTCACGGGCGGCGCACAATTGGCCTAGCGTTGTCCAGGGTAGGGGAGGGAATGGCCGGCAGGGATGTAGCTCAGTTGATAGAGCATGGCGTTTGCAACGCCAGGGTTGTGGGTTCGATTCCCACGGGGGACCAGTATGAAAAAAAATATATACTAATAAATATATATGTATTCACTAACTGTAAGTCACTCTGGATAAGAGCGTCTGCTAAATGACTAAAATGTAAATCTGTCCAATAGGCAGGTGGAACCAGGACAAGTCTCAGTCTTCAGCAAGCATTGGCACTGACCTACTTAAATGCGCTGTACTGGGATAGTGCACTTTATGTCTGGGTGTACTGTAAGCTTGTATTTAACTGTCTGATAGCCATTCCTGCCATAGGCCTTAAGATGGCCGCCGGCCAGTGTTGTTGTTATTGTTACGCAAGCTAAGATGGCGGCCCCCATGGCCTTATCCAACATGGCTTCTGTTTACGTATTAGCATTGTTAGCCACACAGCATGCTAATCCACTACCACTAATGGTGCTGCTCATTATATTATTGCTATGTTAGGCCATGGCCTTCGGCTAGCCTAGCCTAACCTAGCATGCTAATTTATTACCTATGATAGCTGCTATTGTCTATATATATATATATATATATATATATATATATATATATATATATATATATATATATATATATTGCTTTACTGTGTGCTATGTTAGCTATAATAGCCAATACTGTTAGCTTCGCTAGTTGCCCTGTACATACTGTGTTCTGTGTTAAGCCTAATAGGATATTATGCTAATACCTGTTACCTGCTGTATGCTATGCCATGTTCATTGCTGCTATATCGTTATATAGCTATGCTATTATCGCTAGCCTATGCTACATAGCTACTAGCCATCACTGTTATTACTGTTGTGTAATACATTCCCCTTTCTGTTCCATTACAGAAACCACTATCATTTTCACTATTCACTACCATCAGTCCTCTTCCTGTTTGCTATGTGTGTGTGCCTATCTTGAGTGTGGCAATAAATGTGTGTTCTGTACACCTCTCTTGCTGGTCATTTCCGTCCTCTTACCAGGACGCTGGGACAGTTGCAACTACAGTAATCCCTCGTTTATCGCGGGGGTTACGTTCCGAAAATGACCCGCGATAAGTGAAATCCGCGAAATAGAAAACTTTTTTTTTTTTACAATTAGCAACTATTACATGTATACAAATACAGTGACTCACGTGTAGGCCGTTTCGTCGACATTATGGGTTTAGAAGATGTTCGAAATTACAAGATAATTTGGCCAACTTAATGTAAATTTGCCAAGCTGTTTTATGTACGTACACATAACTGCACGAGACGACAAAATGATAGCACAATTCGTAGCATGTTTTGATACAAGAAGCGGGAGTGAGTTTTTAGCGAATCAGAATGCAGAGCACAATGCACCAAAAAAAAAAAAAAAATGCATTATGAAAATCCGCGAAATAGCGAATCCGCGATAAGTGAACCGCGAAGTGGCGAGGGATCACTGTATATCTAAACCAGCACCAGTAGGTGGCGCTCTTTTTCAGTAGGAAACACTTTAATCCGGACGCAGTTTTGGAATATGTACTGCATCTTAAAAATAAATGTGAATATCAAGAGAATATGTGCTTTAGCAAATATATTCACCATCTGCTCTGCGTCGACACACACCTTTATTGCAGTAATGCCCAGTTATCTGGGAAATGTTTGAATTTATTACTATACTATGTCCAACCTCCCACACTAAGTCCACAGACACAAAGACCCCGATGGCATGATGGTGTCACACACACAGACAGACAGAACCTACCATCTGTCAGGGTTTGGAAGAACTGCTTGCTGCTGTATTTGCCGAAGCCTGCCACCGTCCTGGCACGGACCTGTACCATGTACATGATGCCTGGCCTCAGGCCCTCCACACGGGCAGTGTTGGTCTGGCTGCGCACCATGGTCGAATTCAACTCAGTGTGGTCCTGTAACAGACAGCGAGAGATGGAAAAAGAGGAGAAAGAGATAGAGAATATTACATCTGCTCATCACGCAGGCCCTGAAGCCTTCAGGCGGTGTAGTGGAGTAACACACCTCGAGTCAACCCATCATCCCAATTCATACAGTACATAATACCCTGTGGACTTAGATAACAACATTTCCTTGGCCACTTTTCCTCGTTATGTTTGTGTATAAGATTATACTGGATGGTGGATTTCCACATTGGCCTCCACTGTTGCACTCTTTATACAGCCATAGAGGGGCTTGGACTAGGCCAATGGGAATTAAGTATATCATTTTTGAAATATTTTAATTGGGCCACATAAAACCAGAAATAGGTACAAGGAGCAATGCATGGGAGGTGTTGAGAGAAAATCCCCACATTATATATTTCCTCTATCATGCTGCAGCATATCGGTAACTGATCCTGGTTTTAGAATCCATGCATAGAGGTATTCATCATCAATCATCAACCGGGAGTTACCACACACTTATCTCCTTTCAGATTACTGGCTCATCACAGCACACCTTTTCACTGGCATTGTGTGTGCTTAGAGAGTGCATGGCATTTGCTTTTCTTTCTCTGTTTGCTTTCTTCCCTCTCTGTCTGTCTATCTCCACAGACTCTTCCCTCAGTGGAGGGATGAGAGCAAACAGGCGCAGGAGGTGGAAAAACACTGAGACGTGTCCAGGTTAGCCTACGACCAGAATGAAGGGATATAGGAAAAATAGCTTGTGTGAGATTTGGAGAGCATTCATCTCTTTGTGTACTGTACACCTGAGTGTATATACCACCGGTGGCTGGTGGCACCTTAGTTGGGGAGGACGGGCTCAAAGTACCACTATGTAAAATATACTGAAAGTAGCAGGCAAAATGTGTCCCGTTTTTATGCACACCAGCAGACCTAGCCTGAAATACAAATAGCAAGTCACATTCTCACTAAACACTGAACATGTACATACCACAGGAGGCTGCTGAGGGGAGGACGGCTCCTAGTAATGGCTGGAACAGAATAAATGGAATGGTACCAAACACATGGTTTCCATGTGGTTAATACCATTCCATTTACTCCATTGCTAGGAGCCGTCCTCCCCTCAGCAGCCTCCTGTGGTATTTACATTTACATTTACGTAATTTAGCTGACGCTCTTATCCAGAGCGACTTACAGTTAGTGCATACATTTTTATTTTCATACTGGCCCCCCGTGGGAAACGGACCCACAACCCTGGCGTTAAAAACGCCATGCTCTATCAACTGAGCTACCTCCCTGCCTGCCATTCCCTCCCCTACCCTGGACAACGCTGGGCCAATTGTGCGCCGCCCCATTGGTCTCCCGGTTGCGGCCGGCTACAGCAGAGACTGGATTTGAACCAGGATCTTTAGTGGCACAGCTAGCACTGCAATGCAGTGCCTTAGACCACTGCGCCACTCGGGAGGCCTGTACATGTTCAGTGTTTAGCATGTGTTTAGTAAGTGTTTAGTGAGAATGTGACTTGGTATTTGTATTTCAGGCTAGGTCTGCTGGTTTGCATAAAAACGGGACACATTTTGTCTGCTACTTTCAGTATCTTTTACATAGTGGTACTTTATACCAGGAAAGATTTGTGCGAACACAGCCGACCCACAGAGACACAGGGAGGAAGGGAGAGCTCTCCTCAGCTAATGGAGATGCTGACCTTCCTCTATCAGAAGAAAAACACTGAGCCGAAATGAGATGCAACTAAAACCCTGAAATATAGCTGCTCCTTACAGATGTACAATCTTAATTTGATAACTATTTTGTTGCAGATAATTTTTCTGCACAGCAGGAACTGCAAACCTTTAGTGTATTTAAGGTTTAAAAAGGCATCTAAAGTTTGACATTTCCACTTTAAAATGTCAGACTTGATTTGCCCTAAGGGTAAAGGTATCAACTCCTACAAAATTTTTTCCATTAATTATAATCCACATAACAATTCACATTTCCTGTTGCTTCAGGATTATTTTCCTGCTGTAGCAAACTGGCTCAAATTAAGATCCTACATCTGTACACTCTTAGAAGAAAATGTGTTATCTAGAACCTCAAAGGGTGTCACGGATTCAGCCGAGGCTGCTCCTCCTCCTTGCTCGGGCAGGCTTCGGCGTTCGTCGTCACCGGAGTACTAGCTGCTACCGATCTTTGTTTCTGTGTTCTACTTGTTTTGTCTTCATTGTACACACCTGGTTCCCATTATGTCTATGATTTGTTCCCTATTTAACCCTCTGGCTCCCACTGTGTTGTGTGCGTGTTTGTTCTCTGTTTGGTGTTATCGACTGGTGAGCGGGATTGTCCTCCCTGCGTGGAGTTTATGTTCATTTGTTATTTACGAGTAAAGTACGTTGTCTACTAGCTCTGTGTCTTGCAGCTACACACTGACGCCTGACAGAAACACACACCTCAAATGGAGTCAGCAGGTACATTCATTCCTTCCGGATCAGTGGTGGAACGCGTCCAACAGCAGGCGACCATGAAACAGACTCTCGGCACAGCAATGGAGCGCGTGTTGAACACCATGGAGCGATGGGAGAGAGGGGGTTTTCCTACACCTCCTCCAACTACACAGCAACCCACACCGCTGTCCACCACTTCGTCACCTGGGTCCAGTGGGATTCGGCTCTCGCTCCCGAGGGCGTACGATGGTACAGCTTCCGGGTGCCAGGGTTTTCTGCTCCAGGTAGAGCTCTACCTGGCTACCATCCACCCGGCTCCCTCGGGATACGAGAGCATGTCCGCCCTCATCTCCTGTCTGTCGGGGAGAGCACTCGAGTGGGCCAACGCCGAGTGGGGAGGAATAGACGCGGCGTCGGTGCGCTATGAAGATTTCACCCACCGCTTCCGGGCGGTATTCGATCATCCACCGGAGGGGAGAGCGGCGGGGGAACGTCTGTTCCACCTCAGACAGGGGAAGAGGAGCGCACAGGACTTCGCACTGGACTTCAGGACCCTGGCTGCCAGTGCGGGATGGAATGAGAGGGCCCTGATTGACCACTACCGATGCAGCCTACGGGAGGACATTCGTCGGGAGCTGGCCTGCAGGGACACCACCCTTAACCTGGACCAGCTGGTGGATATGTCGATAAGGCTGGATAACCTGTTGGCGACCCGCGGACGTCTGGATCAGAATCCGTCCATTCCATCCCCCAGCACCTCCGACCCTACACCGATGGAGCTCGGAGGTGCTGCTCTCAGGGAGACCGGCAGGGGGGCCGTCTCCTGCACCAACTGTGGCCGCAGAGGACACACTGCTGGTCGGTGCTGGGGAGGGTCCTCAAGGAGTCGAGGCAGCAGACAGAGCACTGGTGGACTGTCCCAGGTGAGTAGGCACCCGACTCACCCAGAGCTCCCTGTTGCGCACATGTGTATTGACATCGAATTTCCGGAGTTTTCCCCGCATTCATACACAAAAAAAGAATGTATGCATGCATGACTAAGTCACTTTGGATAAAAGCATCTGCTAAATGGCATATTATTATATTATTATTATATTATTCCCAGCATAAGGCGCTCGTAGATTCAGGTGCAGCTGGGAACTTTATTCATCGTAAGTTTTCCCGTAGTTTAGGGATTCCTATTGTTCCTGTTGATGTGCCCTTCCCTGTACATGCTTTAGATAGTCACCTTTTAGAGTCAAGCCTGATTAGGGAGGTCACAGCTCCACTCTGGATGAAAACGCAGGAGGGTCATGAGGAGACAATTAGTCTCTTTCTGATTGATTCTCCTGTGTTTCCAGTGGTTTTGGGGCTTCCCTGGTTAACCTCTCATGACCCCACGATTTCATGGCAACAGAGGGCTCTCAAGGGATGGTCACCTCAGTGCTCGGGGAAGTGTGTAGGTGTTTCCATAGGTGCAACTACGGTGGAAAGTCCAAACCTGGTCTCCACTATGCACATTCCCCCCAAATATGCCGATTTGGCTCTCGCCTTCTGTAAAAAGAAGGCGACTCAATTACCACCCCATCGACAGCGGGTTTGTGCGATAAATCTCCAGGTAGGCGCTGTACTTGCCCGGAGTCACGTGTATCCTCTGTCACAGGAAGAGACGGCTGCTATAGAAACATATGTCTCCGAATCTCTGGGACAGGGATACATTCGGCATTCCAACTCACCTGTCTCCTCTAGTTTATTTTTTGTGAAGAAGAAGGATGGAGGTTTACGCCCGTGCATTGACTACCGTGGTCTCAATCAGATCACTGTTAAGTACAGTTATCCACTACCTCTCATTGCTAGTATGACGGAGTCATTGCACGGGCGCGCTTCTTCACTAAATTGGATCTCAGGAGCGCGTACAACCTGGTGCGTATCCAGGAGGGAGATGAGTGGAAGACAGCATTTAGTACCACATCTGGGCACTATGAGTACCTCGTCATGCCGTACGGGTTGATGAATACTCCATCAGTCTTCTAATCCTTTGTTGATGAGATTTCCAGGGACCTGCACGGACAGGGTGTAGTGGTGTATATAGATGACATTCTCATATACTCTGCTACACGAGCCGAGCATGTGTCCCTGGTGCGCAAGGTGCTTGGTCAACTGTTGGAACATGACCTGTACGTCAAGGCGGAGAAATGTCTGTTCTTTCAAAAGTCCGTCTCCTTCCTAGGGCACCGCCTGTCCGCGTCAGGGGTGGAGATGGAGATTGACCGCATTTCGGCCATGCGTAATTGGCCGACTCCAACCACGGTTAAGGAGGTGCAACGATTCTTAGGGTTTACCAACTACTACCGGAGGTTTATCCGGGGCTTTGGTCAGGTAGCGGCTCCCATTACCTCCTTGCAGAAGGGGGGACCGGTGCGACTGCAGTGGTCAGCTGAGGCGGACAGGGCTTTTGGTCACCTGAAGGACCTGTTTACCTCGGCTCCAGTGCTGGCTCATCCGGATCCCTCCTTGGCATTCACAGAGGTGGACGCGTCCGAGGCTGGGATAGGAGCTGTACTGTCTCAGCGCTCGGGTACGCCACCAAAGCTCCGCCCCTGTGCTTTCTTTTCGAAGAAGCTCAGCCCGGCGGAGCGCAACTATGATGTGGGGGACCGTGAGCTGTTAGCTGTGGTTAAGGCTCTGAAAGCGTGGAGGCATTGGCTTGAGGGGGCTAAACACCCTTTCCTCATTTTGAATGACCACCGCAATCTGGAGTTCATCCGGGCGGTGAGGAGACTGACCCTGGCCAGGCAAGGTGGGCCATGTTTTTCACCCGTTTTGTGTTCACCCTTTCTTACAGACCAGGTTCCCAGAACACTAAGGCAGACGCTCTGTCCCGACTGTATGACACAGAGGTGAGGTCGATGGAGCCCACTCCCATACTTCCGGCTTCATGTCTGGTGGCACCGGTGGTGTTGGAGGTTGACGCGGACATCGAGCGGGCGTTACGTACAGAGCACACTCCCCCCCCCGTTGTCCAGAGGGTTGTATGTACGTGCCGTTAGATGTCCGCGATCGATTGATCTATTGGGCTCACACGTCACTCTCCTCTGGTCATCCTGGCATCGGTCGGACAGTGCACTGTCTTAGTGGGAAGTACTGGTGGCCCACTTTAGCTAAGGACGTGAGGGTTTATGTTTCCTCCTGCTCGGTGTGCGCCCAGTGTAAGGCACCTAGACACCTGCCCAGAGGGAAATTACAACCCCTACCCGTTCCACAACGGCCGTGGTCCCACCTATCGGCGGATTTCGTTACGGACCTTCCCCCATCACAAGGGAACACCACAATCTTGGTCGTTGTGGATCGGTTTTGTAAGTCCTGCCATCTCATTCCTCTGCCCGGTCTCCCTACGACCCTACAGACTGCGGAGGCCCTATTTACACACGACCTCCAGCACTACGGGGTACCTGAGGATATAGTGTCTGATCGGGGTTCCCAGTTCACCTCAAGGGTCTGGAGGGCGTTCATGGAACGTCTGGGGGTCTCGGTCAGCCTGACCTCAGGGTTTCACCCCGAGAGTAATGGGCAGGTGGAAAGAGTAAACCAGGATGTAGGTAGGTTTCTGCGGTCCTATTGCCTGGACCGGCCGGAGGAGTGGTCGGTTTTCATCCCCTGGGCAGAGATGGCCCAAAACTACCTCCACCACTCCTCCACTAACCTTTCTCCATTTCAGTGTGTATTAGGTTATCAGCCGGTCCTGGCACCATGGCATCAGAGCCAGATCGAGGCACCTGCGGTTGATGGTATGGTTTCGGCGCTCGGAGGAGACCTGGAACGCTGCCCATGTACGCCTGCAACGGGCCATCAGGCGACAAAAGGCGAGCGCCGACTGCCACCGCAGTGAGGCCCCAGTGTATGCACTGGGGGACCGGGTCTGGCTCTCGACCCGAAACCTGCCCCTTCGCCTGCCCTGCCGGATGCTGGGTCGGCGGTTTGTGGGGCCATTTAAAGTCCTGAGGAGATTGAACAAGGTTTGTTATAGGTTACAGCTTCCTCCTGAGTATCATATTAACCCCTCGTTCCATGTGTCTCTCCTCAGGCCGGTGGTAGCTGGTCCACTCCAGGAGTCTGAGGTACGGGAGGTTCCTTCGCCCCCACTGGACATCGAGGGGGCACCGGCGAGTGTGTTTGTGAGCTGGATTGTCCTCCCTACGTTGAGTTTATGTTCATTTGTTATTTACGAGTGAAGTACATTGTCTACAAGCTCTGTGTCCTGCGCCTGACTCCGTCCTACCGCTACACACTGACGCCTGACAAAGGGTTATTCGGCTGTCCTCATAGGAGAACCCTTTGAAGAACCCTTTTTGGTTCCAGGTAGAAACCTCTGTGGAAAGGGTTCTACATGGAACCCCAAAAGGTTCTACCTGGAACCAAAAAGGGTTCTCCTATGCAGACAGCCAAATAACTCTTTTGGAACCCTTTTTTCTAAGACTGTAGCCATGCACTGCCTAAATGACAAGGTCCAGTGCAGAATTAGATACGGGGGATAATGCCTGACTTTCCTTAAATACCCAAGGCCACTTATCTCTCTTCCCCAGAAATGCCGATTGCACTGGCCTTTACTCCTTTCCCAATCCCATCCCTCTGAAGCTCTAACACATCCTGTCCTTATCCTTGCCTGGGCTGGCCTTCTTAAAGATTTGGGAGGGGTGGCGAGACTCCAGGAGCTGCGGAGTTGGACTGTGAACTGAAAACAGCCTTGCAGTGTTCAGCCTTGCAGCGTTCCGTGGCACTTCAGCCAAAGCTGACGGATGAAATATGCCTTGTTGCCTTGCCATTTCACTTTCAATAGCAGAATGCACCTTGCCTTCATGTCAATATTCTCACTGCTTATCATCACACCAGCTTTGATGCTCAGCAAGAAGGCCAAGATGGCGTGCACTACCTCAGCACAGGCTAGTAAAGGGAATTCTCCTCACACAGGCAGAGAATGTGGAATGTAGTTTGTACCAGAGCGAGCAGAACATTACTTGGGGGAGAGACTATTCTCCTACATAATGGGATATTGTGACAGGGAGTGCTGACATTTTCAGTGTGCTGTCCCATCGGGAAACCAACCGCTTCTTCATTGTCTGCACAGTCTAAAAAGAGCAAGAAAAAGACTAAGAGGAAGAGAAGAGAGAAAAAGACCTTCGGTAGAATAGAGATGACCTTATCTCTGCTTTCACTGGTCAATCGGTGCAATCCAGGCCCGATCCCCAATCTAAACCACCCCCAAGGCTCCAGACATTCTCTGGCGAGTGCAGCTGGGCGACTGGCATTTAAAACACAGAAACACTGGACGGGGGGTGGTGAAATTAGGAAGGGAGTGGCAGGACACAGCATGTTACACTGGCCCTCCATACACAATTATCTATTTCACCAGGTATGAACCCTATTCCTGGGCTGTTTTTTAGTGAAGATCAAAGATGTCTAATACTCCACACAGCATCATGCAAGCTAGAGTGGGCCTCTTCAATGACGTCATGGCATCAAAACTTCAAAAGCTTTACTTTTAGTTTTGACCCATTTTCCTTTTGCCCAGACAGAGGTGATAAAGCTATCATATTAGGCAGCCCAGGTAGATACAAGAGAATGGAAATACAACAAAGCGTTCAGACCCTTATCCATGCAATTTGATCCAGAATTCTCTCCATTCTTCTCTGTGGGGGAGTCTAACCTGGTCCTGGTGTAATAGCAGAATTCATTATTCTCCTTCCAAGCCAGGAGCATCTGAATCCCAGTGTTATGTGTTGTGGGGACATCTTTCTGAGAGTTTCAATGAAACCAGCAGGAGTTTCTGGTTTTCTCTTCATCTCTACTTTGCAATATGGCTGCGGACCAGGCAAATATTTTATCCCTGAGGAAATTACTGTGTTCAGCACTATGTTGTGTCTTTGGAAACACTGTGGGAGTCGTGAAATGAAACCACCTCATCCTAAACCTGTGATTGTCACTCAGACTTCTGCTATGATGACAAAGGTGTGTCTCTATACTGAAATATAACTACTGTCTCAGGACAGAAGAGAAAAACAGAAACTGCCAAAGCTCTAGATAGCTTAGCGGATGGGGGGAGACACACAAATACAGACAAAGGCAGAGAGATGAAAACAATTGTGGTCCTGTCCATTAACAGTAAAAATGCTAAAATTGCTAGTTGTGTTTGACATACAGAACACTCATTATCTTTAACGCGACTTTGTCGGTTTAAATAGGCCAACTAGAGTGTTGCTAGCCTCCCTCTTCTCGTGCTCTCAGAACTGGACATATAAAGTGCTTATTAATAACAGCCTTTCAAAGAATGCCAAGAAAACAACAAAGTCATCAGAGAACATAAAGGGTTTTGACCAAACTCTCTGAAAGAGCACATTTGACAGTGCTATGCTGGATGATAGACAATATTACAGTAACTGCAGGCTTTATGAGTGGACAGGACTGTCAACACAGCCTTTTCAATAGAAACGACCCTATTCATGAACTCCATAGGTATGCCCATACTATATCAAAGAGGAAAATAATAGTGCCAGAGAAGGATACTGACAGAAGACTGTAGAGGTGCAGCAGGTACAGAGAGAAAATGAAAAGGGAATGGACAAAACAATGGAGAAACACACTGTAAAACAGAGTGAGAGAAAGACCAAGAGGGAGTAGAGGAAGCTGAGAGAGACAGAGGGAGGCTAGGGCGATGGAGTGGATATAAGACCAGAGAGAGACCACAGGGCAGCCCTCTCTAAGCATAGGGGAAGCTGCATGTTTACTACCTAATGATATAGAGCTGAGAGGCCGTGCGTGCTGCCTCTACTCAGGGGAGAATAGGCTGTGTGGAGGAGCCACGGTTTGACAGGGCTAGCGGAAGGATCCAGCCTAAGAGAACACCTTTCACACAAATTAGGTCCAAGAACTGCAGTATCCTAGCAACCCAGTGCTCTGTGCTCATCTAAAGCAGACGCCGGTTAAACGCAATTAATGTACAATTATCAAGGTTGCTAAGGCAATCTCAGGCGCACGATTCCCAAGGCAATGAGGGGAATGACTCAAACATCTAGAGGGTACAATCAAATTAGACCAAACGTGTCAAGTATAATGGCACATTAATATTGAGTCTGATGGGGAGAAGGATAAATAAAGAAATAAAGGCTAATATTCCCAACAAGCTTGGTAGACCAATACCAGCCCAGAACATTCTGGGTGTCTTTCCATTGAAAGTAAGGGAGATTTCTCTGGTAGACAATAATGATCTGCTCGTGTATTCTAGTTCATATTACAAACACTGAATTTGAAAATTATGTCTTACCTTCTCGTAGTACCTCAGTTCATAGTCCAGGATGATTCCATTGGGCTGCTCCGGCTGTGGCCATGACAACGTGAAGCTCTTCATTGTGGAGCTAACCTGGTGCATGATGGGAACCATGGAGGGAGCTGAGGGAATAGACAGACATGAGATAAGGTTAACTGTCTGTATGCGTCCTTAGCACTCTTTAGTATAGGAACAGTCCCACTGTACATGTTTAATCAATGTTGTGAAATAAAGACATTCCGTGCTGAAACTGTATTAAGCTTTGAATTGTGTTTTCCTTGATAGGAAGAAAACACATGCTTGACTGAAGAGTCCCATTTAATTGAATGGCTTTCAAATCTCTTACGAAACACTACAGACGTATGATGTCTTCATACCATTCCTTTAAGCAGTACTGATGTATCCTTGGTCATTGTATTTCTACTACAAAAATTATATGGCATTGAACTGAGCTCACTTTATAGCACATTTCCAGCCCTCTTTTCCCATTACAGAGAGCAATAGAGTTGAAATGCATATAACACGTTTAATGAATTAAACTTCTGCCCATTCATTTCCTCCCTCTCTCTCTGCTACCGCCCCAATGCCCCAGGCCACCGTCTCCACCAACCCATCATCTTAACCCAGGGGAGGGATGGAGGGCACATCAGCAAGCCCTGCACCAGGGATGGAGAGAGGAGGAGTGTAGGACATTACCTTCAGAGCCAATATCACAGACACATTATTACTTAATGGTGTATCTGTTTGTATGTTTGTCTTACAGCCCAGCAGTTCTATGTGACTGAGCCACCTTACTGCAGCAGCAGCAGCAGCAGCAGGGGGAGATGTTAGTAGTGTTAGGCGGCTGTCTGTACACTGCTGCTCTGGCTAATAGAAGAATAGGGATAGTCGTCAGTCAGCGAGGGGATGCTCTCTGGCTCTCTCTTTCATGCACTGCTGCTCCAGCTTTGCGCCACATTATGAATTACGCTGAAGTTGGCTAGCGGTGAGGCAGCAGCCTATTCAATTCAAGCAGCCTATTCAATTCAATTCATTTTTTACTTCCTTTCATTTGCTGATTTTGTTTTTGGACTATGAGATATGGAATTGGCTAGATTTTATTGAGTGAACGTCTAGCGAAATGGATTGGAATATCCTTAACACAAACTTGTATAATAAAGCAAGCACACAGGCCAAAGTCACAGGGTTTATGTTGAGCGGGTGAACGAATCAGGCCAAACTATCTATGACAAGTAACGCTATATATACTGTATATGTGTGTGTGTGTGTGTGTGTGTGTGTGTGTGTGTGTGTGTCTTCCCTCGCCTCTCTTGTCTGTTGTCACAGACTTCAGCTGGCACTAGGCTGAGTGAATTAGGAGCCAAATCAGACAGGAGGGAGAAAAAACACTCAGTTCTCTAAGAAAATAAATCTCCACGCTAGACTAGACTTCACACTCAGGTCTGAATAATGGCCGTCTGACTAACAGCCACAAAAACTCCACAAAAAAAGCCATCTGACATTTCCTCGACATGCGTCTGGGTTGTTGCTCTCTCAACTGCTGTTTAACTGCCTCAACCTCCACAGGCAAGCTGTGAAAATTAATAGTTTGCTGCTATTAATTACAATGCTTTTTGTTTGTTTGTGATTTTCATGCTGAAGCTATCGATACCATGTTGCCCCTGTTAAAAAAGGGACTCCAAAATCTCTATAAACAATTACACTGAATAAGGCCGATGAGTAGGGTGCGAATTACAGGGGAGCCAGGGGGGGGCTAAGCTCCGCCGAATGAGACATAAACTCCCTTAAAGGCAACAAAAGTCACTTTGGGAGGGTCTCTAAATAATGATCATTTGAGTATTGGTGATGCATTTTGATTTTACTCTATTGAAGTTGATATACTGATCTACTGCCTGTGTGTGTTCATGTGCATACAATTGCCTCGGCTGACGGGGATACGGTATTCGAAGTTCATTGTGATGAACATTGTGGTCTAGTAAGTTGACCGTGACCATCCCGTTTTTCCCGGGACATTCCCGTATTTCTGAACATTTACAGGTACACCGACTTATTTACAAAAAAGATCCATTGGCCCCGTATTTCAGACTTACCATTAATTTGATCAGAATATCACAGTATAATTTGCACTCTGATGACAAGTTACTAGAGTGACATTGATGTCTTCATCATCATTTTTGAATTATTGATCCATTTTTATTGGCTAAGGTAAACCAGCAGTGCTCTCAAAGGCCTGCCTCAGCGTGTTGCTCTTTTTATGTCTCCAAGATGTGTGTGGATTTACAAGGAGGAAAATGTGTAGAGGAGGATTTCAACAAGCAAGATAAGGGCGGTAAAACTGTCAAGAGTTCCAATCCCCTGAGCACCTTCCAATCTCCTGAGCACCCTCAATTCTCACAAGGTAAGAATGTCCCACCGGAGAACTAAAGGACGAAGCAGCAGTCTCAGGAGTCCCCAGGCATTACCAAGACTGCTTCCCACAAGGATAAGGCAGAGCGGGTAGGAGGAAAGGTACAAAGATAGCTCATCACATACCGCATATCCAGACAAAACAATGTTACATTTTTATCAGGTTGTCTGCATCATTAGGAAAGTCTCATTCTGGAGTGGGACAACATGTCCCTGGCTTCCTTTACCAATTTGGATAAAAATTTCACTGAACAAAAATATAAACGCAACATGTAAAGTGTTGGTCCCATGTTTCATGAGCTGAAATAAAAGATCCCAGAAATTGCCCATATGACCAAAAAGCTTATTTCTCTCAAATTTTGTGCACAATTGTTTTTACATCCCTGTTAGTGATAATTTCTCCTTTCCCAAGATAATCCATCCACCTGACAGGTGTGCCATATCAAGAAGCTGATCAAACAGCATGATCATTACACAAGTGCACCTTGTGCTGGAGACAATAAAAGGACACTCTAAAATGTGCAGTTTTGTCAGACAACACAATGCCACAGATGTCTCAAGTTTTGAGGGAGCGTGCAATTGGCATTCTGACAGCAGGAATGTCCACCAGAGCTGTTACCAGAGAATGGAATGTTAATTTCTCTACCATAATCCGCCTCCAACGTCATTTTAGAGAATTTGGCAGTACGTCCAACTGGCCTCACAACCGCAGACAACGTGTAACCACGCCAGCCCAGGACCTCCACATCCATGTCTGAGACCAGCCACCCGGACAGCTGATGAAACTGTGGGTTTGCACAACCGAAGAAATTCTGCACAAACTTTCAGAAACCGTCTCAGGGAAGCTCATCTGCGTGCTCGTCGTTCTCACCAGGGTCTTGACCTGACTACAGTTTGGCATCACAACCGACTTCATTGGGCAAATGCTCACCTTCAATGGCTACTGGCATACTGGAGAAGTGTGCTTTTCACAAATGAATCCCGGTTGGCAGACAGCGTGTATGGCGTTGTGTGGGTGAGCGATTTTGTAATGTCAAAGTTGTGAACAGAGTGCCCCATGGTGGTGGTGGTGGGGTTATGGTATGAGCAGGCATAAGCAACGGAAAACAAACACAATTTCATTTTATCAATGGCAATTTGAATGCAAAGAGATACCGTGATGAGATCCTGAGGGCCATTGTCGTGCCATTCATCCGTGGCCATCACCTCATGTTTCATCTGTACACAATTCCTAGAAGGTGAAAAGGTCCCAGTTCTTCCATGGCCTGCATACTCAACAGACATGTCACCCACTGAGCATGTTCGGGATGCTCTGGATCGAACAACAGCGTGTTCCAGTTCCAGCCAACATCCAGCAACTTCGCACAGCCATTGAAGTGGGACAACATTCCACAGGCATGAGGCAAATTACAGTATTAGGGCCTAATAAACTTATTTCAATTGACTGATTTCCTTATATGAACCGTAACTCAGTAAAATCTTTAAAATTGTTGCATATTGCGTTTATATTTTTGTTTAGTGTACAATTTGCTTACCGCACCAATAGATCCACAGACGATGCAATCGCCATCACACTGCACACTGCCCTATCCCATCTGGACAAGAGGAATACCTACAGTGGGGAGAACAAGTATTTGATACGCTGCCGATTTAGCAGGATTTCCTACTTACAAAGCATGTAGAGGTCTGTAATTGTTATCATAGGTACACTTCAACTGTGAGAGACGGAATCTAAAAAATCCAGAAAATCACATTGTATGATTTTTAAGTAATTAATTTGCATTTTATTGCATGACATAAGTATTTGATACATCAGAAAAGCAGAACTTAATATTTGCTACAGAAACCTTTGTTTGCAATTACAGAGATCATACGTTTCCTGTAGGTCTTGACCAGGTTTGCACACACTGCAGCAGGGATTTTGGCCCACTCCTCCATACAGACCTTCTCCAGATCCTTCAGGTTTCGGGGCTGTCGCTGGGCAATACGGACTTTCAGTTCACTCCAAAGATTTTCTATTGGGTTCAGGTCTGGAGACTGGCTAGGCCACTCCAGGACCTTGAGATGCTTCTTATGGAGCCACTCCTTAGTTGCCCTGGCTGTGTGTTTCGGGTTGTTGTCATGCTGGAAGACACAGCCACAACCCATCTTCAATGCTCTTACTGAGGGAAGGAGGTTGTTGGCCAAAATCTCGCAATACATGGCCCCATCCATCCTCCCCTCAATACGGTGCAGTCGTCCTGTCCCCTTTGCAGAAAAGCATCCCCAAAGAATGATCTGGGCTGATCCCTCACCTTCCTCATGATCATTGATGCCCCACGAGGTGAGATCTTGCATGGAGCCACAGACCGAGGTGATTGACCGTCATCTTGAACTTCTTCCATTTTCTAATAATTGTGCCAACAGTTGTTGCCTTCTCACCAAGCTGCTTGCCTATTGTCCTGTAGCCTATCCCAGCCTTGTGCAGGTCTACAATTTTATCCCTGATGTCCTTACACATCTCTCTGGTCTTGGCCATTGTGGAGAGGTTGGAGTCTGTTTGATTGAGTGTGTGGACAGGTGTCTTTTATACAGGTAACGAGTTCAAACAGGTGCAGTTAATACAGGTAATGAGTGGAGAACAGGAGGGCTTCTTAAAGAAAAACTAACAGGTCGGTGAGAGCCGGAATTCTTACTGGTTGGTAGGTGATCAAATACTTATGTCATGCAATAAAATGCAAATGAATTACTTAAAAATCATACAATGTGATTTTCTGGATTTTGTTTTAGATTCCGTCTCTCACAGTTGAAGTGTACCTATGATAATAATTACAGACCTCTACATGCTTTATAAGTAGGAAAACCTGCAAAATCGGCAGTGTATCAAATACTTGTTCTCCCCACTGTATGTAAGAATGCTGTTCATTGACTATAGGTCAGCATTCAACACCATAGTACCCTCCAAGCTCATCATTAAGCTCGAGGCCCTGGGTCTGAACCCCACCCTGTGCAACTGGGTCCTGGACTTCCTGACAGACGCCCCCAGGTGGTGAAGATAGGAAACAACATCTCCACTTCGCTGATCCTCAACACAATGGTGCGTGCTCAGCCCCCTCCTGTACTCCCTGTTCACCCATGACTGCGTGGCCAAGCCTCCAACTCAATCATCAAGTTTGCAGACGACACAACAGTAGTAGGCTTGATTACCAACAATGACGAGACCACGTACAGGGAGGAGGTGAGGGCTCTGGGAGTGTGGTGCCAGGAAAATAACCTCTCACTCAATGTCAACAAAACAAAGGAGATGATCGTGGACATCAGGAAACAGCAGAGGGTGCACCCCCCTATCCACATAGACGGGACCGCAGTGGAGAAGGTGGAAAGCTTCAAGTTCCTTAGCGTACACATCACTGACAAACTGAAATGGTCCACCCACGCAGACAGTGTGGTGAAGAAGGTGCAACAGAGCCTCTTCAACCTCAGGAGGCTGAAGAAATTTGGCTTGGCCCTTAAAACCCTCACCAACTTTTACAGATGCACAATTGAGAGCATCCTGTCGGGCTGTATCACCGCCTGGTACGGGAACTGCACCGCCCGCAAATGCAGGGCTCTCCAGAGGGTGGTGTGGTCTGCCGAACGCATTACTGGGGGCAAACTACCCGCCCTCCAAGACACCTACAGCACCCAAAATCACAGGAAGGCCAAAAAAATAATCAAGGACATCAAACACCCGAGCCACTGCCTGTTCACCCCGCTATCATCCAGAAGGCGAGGTCAGTACAGGTGCATCAAAGCTGGGACCGAGAGAATGAAAAACAGCTTCTATCTCAAGGCCATCAGACTGTTAAATAGCCACCACTAGCACATTAGAGGCTGCTGCTGCCTATTGAAATCACTGGTCACTTTAAGAAATGGAACACTAGTCACTTTAATAATGTTTACATATCTTGCACTACTCATCTCATATGTATATACTATATTCTATTCTATAATATTCTACTGTATCTTAGTCCATGCCGCTCTGTCATTGCTTCTCCATATATGTATATATTCTTAAATTCCATTCCTTACTAGATTTGTGTGTATATGGTATATGTTGTGAAATTGTTAGATATTACTTGTTAGATATTACTGCACTGTCGGAGCTAGAAGCACAAGCATTTTGCTACACCCGCAATAACATCTACTAAACACGTGTATGTGTGACAAATAAATACAATTTGATTTGATTTGATGAAATATACGTTTCTTTTTGGTCTTGCTACATTTAAAAACATGTATCTGTATTTTCTTTCTGTACACATTGTTCTTTCTCTTTTTTCCCTCTCTCTCCCTCTCTATCTCTCTCTCTCTGACTCTGTGAATGTTTTATAGGCCTATGTTTTAATGCCTCTACTCAGGCACAGGAAGTGCTGAGCTTCAGGGATCACTCACACAGAGACAGAAAGTCCTCCTGATAGCCAGACATAGCCTGTTATCTCACTGAGTTATTCATCTGAACGTCTACTGCCTAGGGAATATTTCCACCTGTTTCTTTTTTTCTTATTTACAAGACGTTATTTCAGATGCAATATCCAAATGTCCTGATAGGGCACAGGAGACAAACGGACCAGAACACAAGAGCATGGCTTTCTGTGATAAGATATTAAATATAGCTAACTGCCAGTGGCTACTGTAGCTACACTTGTACCTTTATTTTATTTTGTATTTTTCTGAGGTGTTTACTCGTGTATATGGTGCCAAATAATACAGACACTGCAAGCCTTTCCTGTCTCATATAATGGTGTCATGGGTGAATGAGCTTCGGTAGGGAAGTACAGACCCCAACGACTGCAGAATACTGGTGATATGGAAGATGGGATTAGCTGATGCAGTGATTCTTGAATCCTCATAGATTCAAAATGCCAGGAAATATACATTACCGGTCAAAGGTTTTAGAACATCTACTCATTCAAGGGTTTTTCTTTAGATTTACTATTTTCAACATTGTAGAATAATAGTGAAGACATCAAAACTATGACATAACACATATGGAATCATGTAGTAACCAAAAAAGTGTTAAACTAATCTAAATATATTTTATATTTGAGATTCTTCAAATAGCCACCCGTTGCCTTGATGACAGCTTTGCACACACTTGGAATTCTCTCAACCAGTTTCACCTGGAATGCTTCTCTAACAGTCTTGAAGGAGTTCCCACATATGCTAAGCATTTGTTGGCTGCTTTTCCTTCACTCTGCGGTCCGACTCATCCCAAACCATCTCAATTGGGTTGAGGTTGGGGGATTGTGTAGGCCAGGTCATCTGATGCAGCACTCCATCACTCTCCTTCTTGGTAAAATAGCCCTTACACAGCCTGGAGGTGTGTTGGGTTATTGTCCTGTTGAAAGACAAATGATAGTCCCACTATGCCCAAACCAGATGGGATGGCGTATCGCTGCAGAATGCTGTGATAGCCATGCTTGTTAAGTGTGCCTTGAATTCTAAATAAATCACAGACAGTGTCACCAGCAAAGCACCCCCACACCATAACACCTCCTCCTCCATGATTTACGGTGGGAAATACACATGCGGAGATCATTCGTTCACCCACACCGCGTCTCACAAAGACACAGCAGTTGGAACCAAAAATCTCCAATTTGGACTCCAGACCAAAGGACAGATTTCCACCGGTCTAATGTCCATTGCTCATGTTTCTTGGCCAAAACAGGTCTCATTGTCACGGATTCAGCCGAGGCTGCCCCTCCTCCTTGCTCGGGCAGGCTTCGGCGTTCGTCGTCACCGGAGTACTAGCTGCTACCGATCCATGTATGTATGTTCGACTTGTTTTGTCTTTATTGGTCACACCTGTTTCCCATCATGTAGTTATGTCTTCCCTATTTAACCCTCTGTCTCACACTGTGTGTTGTGCGTGTTTGTTCATGTTTTGGTTGTCGTTAGTGTGCGGGTTTGCTTCCCTCCCTGCGTGGAGGTTGTTGTTCATTCTTTTACCTACGAGTAAAGTATGCCTTTTGATTAGCTCTGTGTCCTGCGCCTGACTTCGCCTACCGCATTACACTGACGCCTTGACACTCATCTTCTTATTGGTGTCCTTTAGTAGTGGTTTCTTTGCAGCAATTATGCTTCACAGAGTTCAAGTAACAGACACATCTCAACATCAACTGTTCACAGAATAATGTGTGAATCAGGCCTTCATGGTCGACTTGCTGCAAAGAAACCACTACTAAAGGCTGTGTAATGGCTATTTTACCAAGAAGGAGAGTGATGGAGTGCTGCATCAGATGACCTGGCTTCCACAATCCCCCGACCTCAACCCAATTGAGATGGTTTGGGATGAGTCGGACCGCAGAGTGAAGGAAAAGCAGCCAACAAGTGCTCAGCATATGTGGGAACTCCTTCAAGACTGTTGGAAAAGCATTCCAGGTGAAGCTGGTTGGGAGAATGCCAAGAGTGTGCAAAGCTGTCATCAAGGCAAAGGGTGGCTATTTGAAGAATCTCAAATATAAAATATATTTTCATTTTTTTAACACTTTTTTGGTTACTACATGATTCCATATGTGTTATTTCATACTTTTGATGTCTTCACTATTATTCTACAATGTAGAAAATAGTCCAAATAAAGAAAAACCCTTGAATGAGTAGGTGTTCAAAAACTTTTGACCGGTAGAGTATATTCCATAAGAAATTGAAATGCAGTCTTACTACTATAGCAAGCAGAGCATCTATGAGTAAGCGTCTGAAGCTGTTCAATGATTACTACAGTTTATGAGAGAGCTATGACAGATTTTCAGCTTGGGAATTCAAGAGTCTGTGTGATGGATTCAAATACTCTCGAAGATCCCACTGAACAAAGAACAAAATATCTCTCTACAAATGTACACACAGTTTACTGGTCTTTATGAGAGGCTCAAGTTAACATGGATCCCTTTATGTAGACTAATGCAACTTCTGGCCAGACATCTCCTACCCATGGATCAGTAGACACGTTTTACATTTCCCTGAGCGGAGTGTGTGTACTGTAAGAACTGTTCCCCTGAGCACACATTTTGATGGGCTGGAGAGAAGCCTCCACTGAGCGCCAGCACCCGCCACATTGTCTCTATGCCAGTATGGGAAGAGTTTGGGGTCCCAAAGTCGTGCCAGAGCAGCGGGTTTGGCACAGTTCTCTGTGAGCTTCTATCATCCAGGCCTGCTACTGTCAGTTACTCTGCCAGAACTGCCTGAAACAGTTCTGGAAGAGTAAGCGGGGCCTCGGATTGTAAATGTTAATATGTTGCCCACATTAGAATATTAATTTCTTGCCATTTAATCTGCACCTCTGTTTGAATTTATGGAATTACACTCTCTTGCAGACTTTCTCAGACATTACTTCCTACATTAGAGAATGCAGAAACTGTAAAAGGCAATGGTAAAAGCATGTGTAGTATTATATTTTACATTAAACTGAAAAGTTCCAAGAAGTAAGCTGGTCTTCGGTTGGTGGTAAATCCGGTATGCATGATAATACACACCACTGTGTCCAAGAGGAGAGGAGAGGAGAGGAGAGGAGAGGAGAGGAGAGGAGAGGAGAGGAGAGGAGAGGAGCATCTATCAGAGTTCCTGTCAGCTCTGTCACGCCAGCCTGAATAAGGTCTAATGCTCCCTTACTGAACCACAACTAATTCTGTCCTCAACAGAGAATTCCTTTACTCTGAACCTCAGAAGTAACTCTATTCCAACCAACCTCCCACCCCCAGTGTCTCCTCCAAACGGACCCTTTCAATAGAGCCAACTCATTCACCGTTTAAGGTAACTCTAGTTCAACATCCATCTCCTCCACTGCTTCTTAACTCCTCCTTCTATTCCCAACATGACAGATCATTCCCTACACAGCCATGACATAAAAGGCTTCTGAGGGACAGCTGAAAGGGCACAATTACCTGACAATAATACAATGTCACAGACCATTTTTCTTACCTACTCATTACCACTGCAGCCGTTTAAAAAAATACATTAGCATTGGCTATTTGGTGTATCTATTTCTTTCTTTCTTTATCTATATCCATCTGTCAAGTCGAGCAATTACCCTGCCAAGCAAGATGATGGGGACTATTAGCTCTACTAGGTAATAAAGGCCATTTATGTTCTCATTTCTATAAGCCAATGTTCTCAATCTCATCATTTCACAGCCTGGTCTCATAGACTAGACGTAACACAGTAAACGAAAATCCACTTAAATTAGTATGATATGTTATGTTTGGTATAGTTACATAAGACAGATGATTACTTAAGGCAAAAAAAGAAAGAAGGGTGCTTGGTCAGGGTGGATGTGTGGGTGTAAAACACGAACGTCTAGCCACCCAAAAACTTTAAAGAGTAGGTGTGTCCAAACTTTTGACTGGTGGTGTATGTAAAAGCTAGTAAGGACACATTTCTAAATTCCTAGTCAAGGCACTGTTCCAGCAGATGTAGCTACACCACTAACATACCTCTTACACATTCCACCTTTGATGCATGTTTTGCTAGGCTCTAGTAGTGTTATTGTAGGTACCAACATTTTCCATGTCTATGTAATTACTCGTTTTAGAGCTATGACTGCCTTACAGTTGGGAATCTCAGAAGGTTATTCTAGGTATGGAAAATATGCGTTAAAACAGCCATGCTCAACTGGCAGACCACGGATCCGACCCCAAATAAATAAAAAATAAAAAATAACGTTTTTGTGAATTCAGTCACTCTTTCTACTTACTGCTGTTGAGTAGTGCATGGGCAGTTTCCCTCTTGTTATGTCATTAACTGACAGACCTTAGAGAGCTATTTATAACCTGTCTGAAATGTCCAGTTGATGAACCACTAGCCCATGTTAGCTAGGTAGGTAAATTAGGCTAACCAGTGATCTAAATCTTGTAGTTATCATGGCCAGATTATGTACCCATGGGCCTCGACCCATAAGGGGCCCCCATTGATTTTGTTGAGTTACTCAGGTATCATATGAACATCCATAAGATATGGCAGAGTGTGTAGAATTGTAGGAATTAGGTTTAAAACGGCAACATTTTCTCTCCATCCTATGACAAAATATCTAGAATTGCAGGAAATTAGCTTTAAACCGGCAAAACAAATTCTGGGCTGTGAAAGAGGGGTGTGAACAGTTTGAACAGTATGGGGTTGCATGGGTTGCAAGATGGGGGTTTGTTACTACGCCGATAAATGACCATATCCATCCGGACCTAGGAAATGAATGTTACCGGACCTTTTTGAATAGTAGTTGAGAACCCCTGCGTTAAAACAAGGGAGTGTACTGGTATAATGACACAAGGACATAGACTACAGGTCTTCTCTATACTCTGTGTTGTTTGGTTCAACACATGATTCTAATTGAATGAGACTGAACACGATATTAGCTCACTGAGCTCAGTAACCTTGGTTCCATTGAAGTGAAAGTAATATAGCAGTGCAAGAAAATCTTAATGTCCCTCCGGGAACATTCACAGTGGAATGCGGCAGAGAGTCATGATTAGAATCCTTCTCAAGTCTTCCTAACAACGATTTCTATGTCTGGACGAAGTGGGCCGTTGGCTGGCCTGGCATTACCCATGGGGTATAGTGTGTGACAGGAGCACTGATTATTAGAATGGCTTCCCAAAGAAACAATGTCTCCTTCATTTATTACACTTTAGTACACCAACCGACACAAGCTTGACAGAGCCAGATACTGATTTATCTCACATTTAAATTATTAAGTCCATATGATGTTTCAATACCATAAATAAAATGATAGAACTATGCATTGTATGACTACACTTCTACCTCCAGAATGTTGTCTATATTCTGAAAGACATACACCGATTTGTGACGTTTGAATATTTAAAAAACGTAATGAATAATCCAATTTAGTCTTGACAAAAGATCAAAAGCCTTGTCTTTGGTTCAAGAATGTCTCCGGTTTAAAAAACAAGAAATGCCAGAAGTACTATTGTGTTGTTGTGCAATACCATTCATCATTTAGAAGATTAATATACTGTAAGCCTTGAATAATTGATTCCCAGAACAAAGCTCTATAATGGTTGCCAGGGGATGCTGTATATGAACACATGGTGTGAGACACAACGCATGGTGCTGTACAAAGCCACTGACCAGCCTGGTTGGTGGTGATGTTGATGGACACGTGCTGGGCAGGGTAGGGGCTCTTGTTGGTGACTCCATTGAAAGCGTGTATCTCGAAGGCGTAGGGGGTGTGGGCCCACAGGTTACTGATGAACACCCTGGTCTCGGTCAAGCCCTGCTGCATGGGTACATACTCCACGTTGTCATCACAATGGGAGCACGACGGCCGGTCCGCACGGCACTTCTTGCACACGATGTTGTAGGTGATGTCATCGCGGGCACCAGTCTCTTTTGGCGGGTGCCACTCCAGGATCACCGAGGTCTCGTTGACGATGGAGATGACGTTCCTGGGACCAGAGGGGACACCTGGACAGGAAGAGGGAATGCAGTGCAGACATGAATATACTGTACGGTATGTAGTTTGGTGTCTCTAGGCATGTTTGTAGCAATGTTTCAGCAACCGGCTATTACTGTATTATGACACTGCAACAAGACACTGCACTCTGATTTGAAAGAGATATATGGATCAACCATAGCGATCAACAAATAATACTAACTCAGATGTAAATGTATAGCACTGATGCCACCATTTCAGTCAAAAAATATACACACACGTGTAATTTAACTCCTGCTGTTTTATCAGTCATCTGTGATGTTGGCAAATTCATAATGTGCATTACATTGAGTCAGAACCATAAATATACTGAACAAAAATATAAACGCAATATGCAACAATTTCAACAATTTCAAAGATTGTACTGAGTCACAGTTCATATAAGGAAATCAGTCAACTGAAATAAATTAATTAGGCCCTAATCTATGGATTTCACATGACTGGGCAGGGGCGCAGCCATGGGTGGGCCTGGGAGTGCATAGGCCCACCCACTTGGGAGCCAGGCCCATCCACTTGGGAGCCAGACCCAGCCAATCAGAAATAGTTTTTCCCCACAAAAGGGCTTTATTACAGACAGAAATACTCCTCAGTTTCATCAGCTGTCCGGGTGGCTGGTCTTAGACGATCCAGCAGGTGAAGAAGCCGGATGTGGAGGTCATGGGCTGGCGTCGTTACATGTGGTCTGTGGTTGTGAGGCCAATTGGACATACTGCCAAATTCTCTAAAACGACATTGGAGGCGGATTATGGTAGAGAAATGAACATTCAATTCTCTGGCAACAGCTCTGGTGGACATTCCTGCATTCAGCATGCCCTCAAAACCTGAGACATCTGTGGCATTGTGTTGTGTGACAAAACTTCACGTTTTAGAGTGGCCTTTTATTGTCCCCAGCACAAGGTGAACCTGTATAATGATCATACTGTTTAATCAGCTTCTTGATATGCCACACCTGTTAGGTGGATGGATTATCTTGGCAAAGGAGAATTGCTCACTAACAGGGATTTTTGTGGGAATTTCTGGGATCTTTTATTTCAGCTGATGAAACGTGGGACCAACACTTTATATTTTAGTCATTTAGCAGACGCTCTTATCCAGAGCGACTTACAGTTAGTGCATACATTTTCATACTGGCCCCCCGTGGGAATCGAACCCACAACCCTCGCCATGCTCTACCAACTGAGCTACATGGGCCTAGCCCATTGCGATGACATTTTTGTTCAGTTATACATAGTATGTACAGTGGGGAGAACAAGTATTTCATACACTACCTATTTTGCAGGTTTTCCTACTTACAAAGCATGTAGAGGTCTGTAATTGTTATCATAGGTACACTTCAACTGTGAGAGACGGAATCTAAAACAAAAATCCAGAAAATCACATTGTATGATTTTTAAGTAATTAATTAGCATTTTATTGCATGACATAAGTATTAGATACATCAGAAAAGCAGAACTTAATATTTGGTACAGAAACCTTTGTTTGCAATTACAGAGATCATACGTTTCCTGTAGGTCTTGACCAGGTTTGCACACACTGCAGCAGGGATTTTGGCCCACTCCTCCATACAGACCTTCTCCAGATCCTTCAGGTTTCGGGGCTGTCGCTGGGCAATACGGACTTTCAGCTCCCTCCAAAGATTTTCTATTGGGTTCAGGTCTGGAGACTGGCTAGGCCACTCCAGGACCTTGAGATGCTTCTTACGCCACTCCTTAGTTGCCCTGGCTGTGTGTTTCGGGTCGTTGTCATGCTGGAAGACCCAGACACGACCCATCTTCAATGCTCTTACTGAGGGAAGGAGGTTGTTGGCCAAGATCTCGCGATACATGGCCCCATCCATCCTCCCCTCAATACGGTGCAGTCGTCCTGTCCCCTTTGCAGAAAAGCATCCCCAAAGAATGATGTTTCCACCTCCATGCTTCACGGTTGGGATGGTGTTCTTGGGGTTGTACTCATCCTTCTTCTTCCTCCAAACACGGCGAGTGGAGTTTAGACCAAAAAGCTCTATTTTTGTCTCATCAGACCACATGACCTTCTCCCATTCCTCCTCTGGATCATCCAGATGGTCATTGGCAAACTTCAGACGGGCCTGGACATGCGCTGGCTTGAGCAGGGGGACCTTGCGTGCGCTGCAGGATTTTAATCCATGACGGCGTAGTGTGTTACTAATGGTTTTCTTTGAGACTGTGGTCCCAGCTCTCTTCAGGTCATTGACCAGGTCCTGCCGTGTAGTTCTGGGCTGATCCCTCACCTTCCTCATGATCATTGATGCCCCACGAGGTGAGATCTTGCATGGAGCCCCAGACCGAGGGTGATTGATCGTCATCTTGAACTTCTTCCATTTTCTAATAATTGCGCCAACAGTTGTTGCCTTCTCACCAAGCTGCTTGCCTATTGTCCTGTAGCCCATCCCAGCCTTGTGCAGGTCTACAATTTTATCCCTGATGTCCTTACACATCTCTCTGGTCTTGGCCATTCTGGAGAGGTTGGAGTCTGTTTGATTGAGTATGTGGACAGGGGTCTTTTATACAGGTAACGAGTTCAAACAGGTGCAGTTAATACAGGTAATGAGTGGAGAACAGGATGGCTTCTTAAAGAAAAACTAACAGATCTATGAGAGCCCGAATTCTTACTGGTTGGTAGGTGATCAAATACTTATGTCATGCAATAAAATGCAAATTAATTACTTAAAAATCATACAATGTGATTTTCTGGATTATTGTTTTAGATTCCGTCTCTCACCGTTGAAGTATACCTATGATAAAAATTACAGACCTCTACATGCTTTGTAAGTAGGAAAACCTACAAAATCAGCAGTGTATCAAATACTTGTTCTCCCCACTGTATCTATGTAACTGCTCTGTGTTTAGCAGAAATTATCCCCCACTGGTTATTACACTTCATGGGGTATTCAGCTGCCATTTAGCCCCATGTGTTCTTGATGTTGATGTGTTGCAACAGTGTTACAATAACATTAACATGACAAAGCACCGCATGGGAGCTGAAATTACACCACTCAATCACCCCATCCAAGCCAACCCTCCTACACAACTTCATCCGTCTCACCAACATTCATTCATACTGGAACACTGAAACAGTTTTCATTTTCACATGTTTCCCTTTCATCTGAACTGACTGGCTCTGTGATCCCTGCCAGGGACTTTGGGTTTTGTTGTGCACTGTTTCTATATCTGTGTTTGAGTCTAAAGCTAGTATGAAAATGTATGCACTATTTTTTATTTATTTTATTTCACCTTTATTTAACCAGGTAAGCCAGTTGAGAACAAGTTCTCATTTACAACTGCGACCTGGCCAAGATAAAGCAAAGCAGTGCGATAAAAAACAACACAGAGTTACATATGGGGTAAAAAACATAAAGTCAAAAATACAACAGAAAATATATATACAGTGTGTGCAAATGTAGCAAGTTATGGAGGTAAGGCAATAAATAGGCTATAGTGCAAAATAATTACAATAGTATTAACACTGGAATGCTAGATGTGCAAGAGATTATGTGCAAATAGAGATACTGGGGTGCAAAAGAGCAAAATAAATAACAATATAGGGATGAGGTAGTTGGGTGGGCTAATTTCAGATGGGCTGTGTACAGGTGCAGTGATCGGTAAGGTGCTCTGACAACTGATGCTTAAAGTTAGTGAGGGAGATAAGAGTCTCCAGCTTCAGAGATTTTTGCAATTCGTTCCAGTCATTGGCAGCAGAGAACTGGAAGGAATGGCGGCCAAAGGAGGTGTTGGCTTTGGGAATGACCAGTGAGATATACCTGCTGGAGCGCAGACTACGGGTGGGTGCTGCTATGGTGACCAATGAGCTAAGATAAGGCGGGGATTTGCCTAGCAGTGATTTATAGATGGCCTGGAGCCAGTGGGTTTGACGACGAACATGTAGTGAGGACCAGCCAACAAGAGCGTACAGGTCACAGTGGTGGGTAGCGTATGGGGCTTTGGAGACAAAACGGATGGCACTGTGATAGACTACATCCAATTTGCTGAGTAGAGTGTTGGAGGCTATTTTGTAAATGACATCGCCGAAGTCAAGGATCGGTAGGATAGTCAGTTTTACGAGGGCATGTTTGGCAGCATGAGTGAAGGAGGCTTTGTTGCGAAATAGGAAGCCGATTCTAGATTTAACTTTGGATTGGAGATTCTTTATGTGAGTCTGGAAGGAGAGTTTACAGTCTAACCAGACACCTAGGTATTTGTAGTTGTCCACATACTCTAGGTCAGACCCGTCAAGAGTGGTGATTCTAGTCGGGTGGGCGGGTGCCAGCAGCGTTCGATTGAAAAGCATGCATTTAGTTTTACTAGTGTTTAAGAGCAGTTGGAGGCTACTGAAGGAGTGTTGTATGGCATTGAAGCTCGTTTGGAGGTTTGTTAACACAGTGTCCAATGAAGGGCCAGATGTATACAAAATGGTGTCGTCTGCGTAGAGGTGGATCTGAGAGTCACCAGCAGCAAGAGCGACATCATTGATATACACGGAGAAAAGTGTCGGCCCAAGAATTGAACCCTGTGGCACCCCCATAGAGACTGCCATAGGTCCAGACAACAGGCCCTCCGATTTGACACACTGAACTCTATCTGAGAAGTAGTTGGTGAACCAGGCGAGGCAGTAACTAACTAACTAACTGTAAGTCGCTCTGGATAAGAGCGTCTGCTAAATGACTAAATTGTAAAAATGTAATTATCATCACACAACATTATCTGGGTTTTTGTCCAATCATATTTTTGTGGACATATTTCCCTATTGTGGCTGTATGCTTCTCGAAACATGCAAGATTGCCCTTACAATAGTCGGTTGTTATGTGTGTGTTTACAATTTCACGAAGGCCCAACAATCACTGTGGGGCTCTAATCTTCATTTGACCATTCTACCAGTGAATCAAGAGAAGCTGACAGATGATAGGATTGGCTGACCAATTTAACATATGCCTTTCTGGTAGCGGTTGTCGATGTACACACAGGGGTCTGACCATGCCTTACAGTGCCTTGCAAAAGTATTCATCACCCTTGGCATTTTTCCTATTTTGTTGCATTACAACCTGGGGGTGGCAGGTAGCTTAGTGGGTAAGAGCGTTGTGCCAGTAACCGAAAGGTCGCTGGTTCTAATCCCCGGGCCGACTAGGTGAAAAATCTGTCGATGTGCCCTTAAAAAAGGCACTTAACCCTAAATGCTCTGGATAAGAGCGTCTGCTAAAATGTAAATGTAATTTAAATAGATTTTTATTTGGATTTCATGTAATGGACATACACAAAATAGTCCAAAATGGTGAAGTGGAATAAAAAAAATAACTTGTAATTTTTTTCTTCTAATAAATAAATAACGGAAAACGGGTGCATATGTATTCACCCCCTTTGCTATGAAGCCCCTAAATAAGATCTGGTGCAACCAATTACCTTCAGAAGTCACATAATTAGTTAAATAAAGTCCACCTGTGTGCAATCTAAGTGTCACATGATCTGTCACATAATCTCAGTATGTATACACCTGTTCTGAAAGGCCCCAGAGTCTGCAACACCACCAAAACTCACGAATCAGGCAAGGAGGGCATTAATCAGAGAGGCAACAAAGACACCAAAGATAACCCTGAAGGAGCTGCAAAGCTCCACAGTGGAGATTGGAGTTTCTGTCCATAGGACCACTTTAAGCCGTACACTCCACAGAGCTGGGCTTTACGGAAGAGTGGCCAGAAAAAAAGCCATTGCTTAAAGAAGAAAATTAACAAACACGTTTGGTGTTCGCCAAAAGGCATGTGGGAGACTCCCCAAACATATGGAAGAAGGTACTCTGGTCAGATGAGACTAAAATTGAGCTTTTTGGCCATCAAGGAAAACGATATGGGGATGTTTTTCATCAGCAGGGACTGGGAAACTGGTCAGAATTGAAGGAATGATGGATGGCGCTAAATACAGGGATATTCTTGAGGGAAACCTGTTTCATTCTTCCAGAGATTTGAGACTGGGAGGAGGTTCACCTTCCAGCAGGACAATGACCCTATGCATACTGCTAAAGCAACACTCAAGTGGTTTATGGGGAAACATTTAAATGTCTTGGAATGGCCTAGTCAAAGCCCAGACCTCAATCCAATTGAGAATCTGTGGTATGGCTTAAAGATTGCTGTACACCAGCGGAACCCATCCAACTTGAAGGAGCTGGAGCAGTTTTGCCTTGAAGAATGGGCAAAAATCCCAGTGGCTGGATGTTGCAAGCTTATAGAGACATACCCCAAGACACTTGCAGCTGTAATTGCTGCAAAAGGTGGCTCTACAAAGTATTGACTTTGGGGGGGGGGGGCGAATAGTTATGCACGCTCAAGTTTTCTGTTTTTTTGTCTTATTTCTTGTTTGTTTCAGCCCCAAAAATATTTTGCATCTTCAAAGTGGTAAGCATGTTGTGTAAATCAAATGATACAAACCCCCAGAAAATCCGTTTTAATTTCAGGTGGTAAGGCAACAAAATAGGAAACATGCCAAGGGGGGTGAATACTTTCGCAAGCCACTGTAGCAGCATATGTTTTCTGTCTCTCTGATTCACTTTTTCTGTCTTCTCCCTTTCCTCACCCTAAGTCACAGCTGTGATCTGAATGTGTGGAAATTGGTCAATATTCCCCTCTTTTATATTTCTCTCTCCTTCTGATCAAATCAAATTGTATTTGTCACATGCGCCAAATACAACAGGTGTAGACCTTACAGTGAAATGATTACTTACAAGCACTTAACCAACAATGCAGTTTAAGAAAAATAAGTGTTAAGTAAAAAATAGATAAGTAAAAAATATCCGGTACAGAGTCAATGTGCGGGGGCACAGGTTAGTCGAGGTAATTGAGGTAATATGTACATGTAGGTAGAGTTAAAGTGACTATGCATAGATAGTAAACAGAGAGTAGCAGCAGCGTAAAAGGGTGGAACAATGCACATTCTCTGTTTCTCTATGAGAAGCAGAGCCAGCAGTCTGAGTCTGTGGATTACACCAGTAATTGCCAGGTGCTGGGGAGAATAGTGGCTTTGCTCTGGCAGTAGACCAGCCAGAGGAGGTATGATACAGTATGATAACTCATAACACAGCCAGTATAGGGTATACAGTAGGGAAAAAAAGTATTTAGTCAGCCACCAATTGTGCAATTTCTCCCACTTAAGAAGATGAGAGAGGCCTGTAATTTTCATCATAGGTACACGTCAACTATGACAGACAAAATGAGAAAAAAATTCCAGAAAATCACATTGTAGGAATTTTAATGAATTTATTTGCAAATTATGGTGGAAATAAGTATTTGGTCAATAACAAAAGTTTCTCAATACTTTGTTATATACCCTTTGTTGGCAATGACACAGGTCAAACATTTTCTGTAAGTCTTCACAAGGTTTTCACACACTGTTGCTGGTATTTTGGCCCATTCCTCCATGCAGATCTCCTCTAGAGCAGTGATGTTTTGGGGCTGTCGCTGGGCAACACAGACTTTCAACTCCCTCCAAAGATTTTCTATGGGGTTGAGATCTGGAGACTGGCTAGGCCACTCCAGGACCTTGAAATGCTTCTTACGAAGCCACTCCTTCGTTGCCCGGGCGGTGTGTTTGGGATCATTGTCATGCTGAAAGACCCAGCCACGTTTCATCTTCAATGCCCTTGCTGATGGAAGGAGGTTTTCACTCAAAATCTCACGATACATGGCCCCATTCATTCTTTCCTTTACACGGATCAGTCGTCCTGGTCCCTTTGCAGAAAAACAGCCCCAAACCCCATGCTTCACAGTAGGTATGGTGTTCTTTGGATGCAACTCAGCATTCTTTGTCCTCCAAACACGACGAGTTGAGTTTTTACCAAAAAGTTATATTTTGGTTTCATCTGACCATATGACATTCTCCCAATCCTCTTCTGGATCATCCAAATGCACTCTAGCAAACTTCAGACGGGCCTGGACATGTACTGGCTTAAGCAGGGGGACACATCTGGCACTGCAGGATTTGAGTCCCTGGCGGCGTAGTGTGTTACTGATGGTAGGCTTTGTTACTTTGGTCCCAGCTCTCTGCAGGTCATTCACTAGGTCTCCCCGTGTGGTTCTGGGATTTTGTGATCATTTTGACCCCACAGGGTGAGATCTTGCATGGAGCCTCAGATCGAGGGAGATTATCAGTGGTCTTGTATGTCTTCCATTTCCTAAAAATTGCTCCCACAGTTGATTTCTTCAAACCAAGCTGCTTACCTATTGCAGATTCAGTCTTCCCAGCCTGGTGCAGGTCTACAATTTTGTTTCTGGTGTCCTTTGACAGCTCTTTGGTCTTGGCCATAGTGGAGTTTGGAGTGTGACTGTTTGAGGTTGCGGACAGGTGTCTTTTATACTGATAACAAGTTCAAACAGGTGCCATTAATACAGGTAACGAGTGGAGGACAGAGGAGCCTCTTAAAGAAGAAGTTACAGGTCTGTGAGAGCCAGAAATCTTGCTTGTTTGTAGGTGACCAAATACTTATTTTCCACCATAATTTTCAAATAAATTCATAAAAAATCCTACAATGTGATTTTCTGGATTTTTTTTCTCCATTTGTCTGTCATAGTTGACGTGTACCTATGATGAAAATTACAGGCCTCTCTCATCTTTTTAAGTGGGAGAACTTGCACGATTGGTGGCTGACTAAATACTTTTTTCCCCCACTGTACATCTGTCTTGCTTACTGTTTGTTAATACATGTAATTATGTACTTTCTGAATGTATCTTGATATGTCTCTAAGTAGGTGCTGATTGCAATGTGTGGCCAATTAAAGACTCTTTTAGCTGGGATTTATTGTAAGACTCAGTTCACACTTCACATAACACAGGGTCACTGGTCCTTTCAATCAAAAGCCTGTCTGTGTTTAATAGATCCCGTTGCGATGTCTGTGATGTGTTTCTCAACTCTGCAAAAAAAAACGATTAGTTACCGGAGTGTAACTCCAGTTCTATGAGTGGAGCGGAGCCCCATAGGGGAGCTCTGCTCCTATTGGTTTACCCACTGCCCTAAGGCAGCATCAGCCTGAGACAAAATTATGCACACACCTGCAGCCAATAGGAGTACAGGTGTCCCTATAAGAGGGGATGCCTCCCCTCAATCAGCCTCCCGAGATATTTATCTTCAGCGAGACTAGAGAGGGTCGGCAGGGCCTTAAGTCCTATGGGGCTCTGCTCCACTCATAGAACTGGAGTTACACTCCGGTAACTAATCGTTCTATATCATGGAGCTCCGCCCCATAGGGGAGCTCTGCTCCTATTGGTTCAAGGCGGAGCGTAGCGCTCCAAAATGTACTCCCTGCCGAGCCCAACACTTCCCATCAAAATGAAAAGGTCAGGCCTAGCAATGGCTGCAACCAATTCCCGCAGTACTGTAACCACTGTCACCCTACAAGTGTCACAATATACTGCGTCATCGGTTAAAAACCCGCCCCACCTAGTCCAATGGCAACACCAATGACTAGTGGGCAGATCACCAGAATACCGGCCATACTAATCTGTACTAGCAGATAGATGGTACCTCAATATCCTGTTACAATACTACCAACCACTAATGGAATGACACAAAGTGTCACTCTACATTGTGTACACCGTAGGCCGCCTCACTCAATCAATGGAACCCCAGAGATTAGTGGGCAGATCCCAGAACATGATTCATACTAATCTGAACAAGCAGATAGATGACGTCACATTCCGTCAAATTACCAGTTCTAATAGCATCGTAACCAAGTTACTACTATTATCCCCCATCATTCCGCCTCACTCCAGTGACTCACTGGTGGGCAGATGAATACATGCCCTCTACTGTACTGAAGCTGTCAGTCAGGAGTCATGCCAAAAATATGTCCTTCTATCAGAAGCGGACCTGATAGAGACCTTGTCTCCACAGTCCTGCATTCCTCTCCTCCTAGCTCAAAGTCTCCCTTCAGCCACGCTGAGTACAGACTGAGCCAAAGAGTTAGAAGACATATCCAAGAGATAGAAACGGATAAATGGAGACGGTGTTGACCATGACGCCGCTCTACATATATCCTCTACCCCTGTTCCTCTGAAAAGGGCAGTAGAAGCTGCTACTCCACGAGTGGAGTGAGCTCTGATACCCTGAGGCAGTTGTCGCCCCGCTGCCTCATAAGCTGTCTCAATGCCCTCACAAAGCCAATGAGACAGACGCTGTTTCGAAAGTGGTCTACCTAGTGCAGCAGCACCATGACACACAAACAGCTGAGGCGATGACCTAATCGCTGCTGTGCGCTCGACGTAACACGCCAAGGCGCGTACTGGGCACAGGCGATGGAGCCTTTCCTCACTCCTCTCTCTATGAGGAGGAGGAGAAAAAGCCCACAGCTCCACGGTCTGTGATCTATATGAACTCCTAATAAGCTTCGGCACAAATGCCGGGTTAGGACGTAACACCGCTCTGCTCAGATTGCCATTAATGGCCAGGCAGTCGGGTCTCGTCGAAAGAGCACACAAATCACTAACACGCTTAGCCGTAGTCAAAGCGAGCAACAGTGCTGTCTTCATAGACAGCATCTTGAGGGGTATTTGATTCAATGGCTCGAATGGCGACTTACATAGCGCTTCGAGTACCAAAGCCAAATCCCACTGAGGAAGCGTGGCTCTAGGTGTTGGCCTAAGCCCCGCATTCCTAATAGGAAACGTTTCACTAGAGGGTGGCTAAAGACATTGTCTCTGCCAAACCCCTCATGACAAGCTGAAATCGCCGCTGCAAACACCTTAATGGTGGCGGGCGATCGCTGCTTATCAAACATAAGCTGTAGGAAAGAGAGAATACTCTCAACCTGACAGCTCATGGGGTCTACACCTTGTGTGACACACCATTGTGAAAACACGTTCCATCTACTGGCATACATCTTAGAAGTGGAACTGGCACGTGAACCCTGTATGGTCCTGATCACTGCATCAGATAACCCACGGCGCTCTAGCCTGTCCCTCTCAGCAGCCAGGCCTTCAGTGGTTGGCCGATTATGGGCAACTGCCCTATCGTGCCCCCCGCCTGAGACAACGCGTCCCGTCGATGTGGAATTGGCCAAGGTGGCGCAATCAACATCTGACTCATCTCCGCAAACCAAGGAGCCCCTGGGCGATCGGGGGCTACCAGTATCACTGACAGCCCTCCTGACCTCACCCTGGCTAACAGTGGGAGAATGCAGGACAGCGGAGGGAATGCATACAGAAGAACTCTCGGCCACGGGTGGTGCGCAAAAGTGTCTCTTCCTAGTGGCGGTTCTTCCTGTTCCCTCAGAGAGAACCATAGGGGACATTGCGCGTTCACACGTGACGCGAATAGATCAATCTCAGCTCTACCGAACTGTTCCCAAATTTGGAGAACAATGTCCGGATGCAGACACCACTCATCGTCCCGAGGACCCCCTCTTGACATGAGGTCTGCTCCAAGTAGCCCGGAATGTGTGCTGCTCTCAATGAGCGAAGGTGCTCGTGAGCCCACAGCCACAATTCCTCTGCCGCCCGATGGAGAGCAGGAGACCTGACTCCTCCTTGGCGATTTATGTGAGCTACTGTTGTCCGGTTGTCTGACCAGACCAGCACATCGCGACCCCGAAGGGTAGACACGAAGTGGGTCAAAACCAGTCGAACCGTTTCCAACTCCAAGAGGTTGATGTGGCGACTCGAAAGAGGCCACACACCTCGTATCGCTTGGGTCTGACATGTCCCTCCCCATCCCGTCAGAGACGCATCTGTGAACACTGGGATGTAAGAGGACACTTTGCCTATCGGGACTCCGTGCGTGAGAACGCGCGGGTTTCTCCAATAGTTCAGATCTGCACTAAGCGAGAGGGGAACCACCACCAACCGATGACGTTGGCGCAATGGGTCTAGTCTTAGTTGGGCGAACCATCGCTGCATCCTGCGCATCTGCAGGAGTCCCAGCGGAACCACAGAGTGGGCTGACGACATGAGACCCAAAAGTGACATGATCGACAGCGCCGTCACCGTGTGATTCGGACGACACTTCCTCAGGGCTAGCAACAAGGCTACCCTTCGGGGGTCCGAAATTCGAGCCCTCATCATTACAGTGTCTAGCTGTATCCCCAGGTAGACAATCTGATGACTGGGCCAGGGCGCGCTATTTTTCCAATTCACAGCGAACCCCAGACGTGTGAGATGAATCACTGTCTGTGTTGTGTGAGTGATCGCCAGCTCTGCTGACGGGGCGAGAACCAGTAGGTCGTCTAGGTAGGCTAGTAGCCGTATTCCCTGACGACGCAACGGTTCCAATGCCGCCTCCACACACTTGGAAAACGTGCGAGGTGCCAGGGCGTACCCAAATGGCATCCTCGTGTATTCGTACACCACCCCTTGAAAGGCGAATCGCAGAAACTTCCTGTGACGCGGCTGTACCGGCACATGAAAGTACACGTCCTTTAGGTCTATGCTCGTACAAAAGTCTCCTTTCTGGACACATTCCAGCAGACGTTTTGTCGTTAGCATTCGAAAGGGCCGTTTGGTTATGCTCTCGTTGAGAATGCGTAAATCCAAAATTGGCCTCATTCCCCCCGTCTTTTTGGGCACCAGGAAGTAGGGCGAATATAGCCTTCTATATACGGCGTCTTGGTATCTTTCCTCCTTTCACCTCCTGTGCGTGTTCAGCTCTGCACCTCTGGTGGGCTGAATTACACTCAGTGTGGTGAGCATTGGCGCGTTCAGAAAGAAGTGGGGGCGCCGATACGCTGGGCACCTTCCTGACCGTGGTAATCGGGCCCTCCGTGAACGCAGCCTGGGTCTGAATCGCACTAACAGAGACCTTAGTCTGTGATAGTGCGCCGTCCCCAAATAGCGACTGCGTCATCATGTCAGAGTCTGACAGAGACTGCCGCCTGCTATGTGAAGCACTTCTTATACTTGAAGTGTTATGTGTACCTACTCTGAATGCCTGTTCAGCAACGCACCCCTGGTGGGCTGAACGGCGCTTAGAGTGGTAGGGGAGAGAGGGTGAGATTTGAATGCTCTCGGACGTATTATGTAAAAGGGGCTCTTTTTTGACAAAGTCAGGTGGAGCCAACTCTTTATTAAACACATCAACCAAAGCATTAATATCATCACCCATCCCTTCAACCGAAGGGTGGGGGGGAACAGTGGTCACGTTCGAGAATGACGTGTCCTCCATTCGCTCCCCCGCGTCCCGTCATGTGCGCCTCCTCTTGTGGCCTCCATTAGGGGCCCAGGTCGGCGCTCTCACCACCTCCCTCGCCGGCTGCAATGGGGCCACTGTGGCTGCTGGGGGGGCTGGGCCCGCTCTCCTGCCTCCTGCGGCCGCCGACTGGCGCCGGATACGCCGCCTCGCTGTAGAACCCTGTCTACTCTGGGGGGCGGAAGTGGATGGTCTATGTGAAGGTGCAGGGCCTAACCTCCCTGCCAGTGGCAGGTGTCTGGCCAGCTGCTTCTTCTCCTCGTCCAGTTTTGAAAACCTCTCAGGCGACTCCGAAGAGCCCGTCGTCAGAGAGGGGGACGTTCAAAAGGGACGTCCTGTCTGCTTCTTTCATGGTTGTCAGGGACAACCAGAGGTGTCGCTCCGCGACCACCGAAGTGGCCATGGACCTCCCCGAGCAGACGGCCGATTCCTGTGTTAGGTGCAGGATGGCCCAGGAATCCTAGACGCCTCCTCCACCTCCTCTGGTTCCAGCTCTGTCTTACCCGTGGTTAAACGGGACAGAGCGGCTGCCAAGAGGGCAATGTTATTAGCTGCTGCTACAGCTTGGGCTCCCAAATTGAAGGACTTCTCTAACAGCTGTGCTGTGAGACGGTCCTTCTGAGATGGCAATGTGGCCTTCTTGGAAGAGGGCCAGGGACTCGAACCCGGTACGAGATACGCCGCCATGGCGCTCTCTAACCTGGGGATTCCCTTAGCTTGGCCCTGGAACCTTTCCTCCACTCTAGTGAATGGGAGGTACGATTTAGCCGGCGAACGCGCCGCTAAATGTGCCTCCCATGAGCCCTCTACGTATTTCGCCAATGAAGGCATGGCTGGAGCTAGTGGCTCTGCCGCTCTTCTTGGCCTGGAATAAGGGCCGCCCTCCATTAAATCAACCTCCGGTGCGGAGAGAATAGGGGGCAGTGGTATTTCCAGCCGTCTAGTAGCTCTCTCAATGAGACCAGGAAAGTCCGTTCTCAGAGACGCTGCGGCGAAGGACAGGGCTTCTGATTTCTCAGAGCCCGTGTCGTCATCGCCATAGGAACTACAAGCCCTCTCGCTAACCAAAGGAAAGGGGGGCTTGAATGTATGAGGGACGGGGTCTGACTGTTCCATAGGAATGTCTGCCTCCTCCTCATAGTCCCCATCATCCCCTGAGTCTGCGCCGTCAGATGACGCCTCTGAAGCAGAGGCTAGTATCGACAGCACGTCCTCTAGGGGGATATCCTCCCTAAAAAACGCCCAGCACTGCTTCCTCTCCTTTGTAGAAAGGAGGGCGCAGGAGGCGCAGTTAGGGGGACATCAGACGCCCTCTTTGGCATGCTGGGACCCTAAACACACGAAACATAAGTCGTGGGAGTCGCCGGCCGCCATGGAGGAGCATCTGCATTGAGCTCTGAAAAGAGCTTTTGGGGGTGGAAAAATCTCCTGGTGTGCTCATTGCTGGACGACGTCGATGACTGGAATTCGACGGCGTTTTCGTCCTGAGTCTTCTCTTCGTCTCTTCTTGGCTTCTTCAGTCTAGTCCAGTCGCTGAAGATAAAGGGAGGCTGATTGAGGGGAGGCATCCCCTCTTATAGGGACACCTGTACTCCTATTGGCTGCAGGTGTGTGCATAATTTTGTCTTAGGCTGATGCTGCCTTAGGGCAGTGGGTAAACCAATAGGAGCAGAGCTCCCCTATGGGGCGGAGCTCCACGATATAGAACATGGAGGGGTTGAGAAGGCTGATCTGATCACCACTTAACGGTTACTTTACAGGGCATTATGGCCACTAGCGCCTCCCCTCTTTCATTTGCAAGGGAATCTAATTTATCCACAGCGTTAGTTACCGTTCTCTCCCTCTCTCCCCCACTGGCCCATCAGCTGCAGGAGTCAAGGTTGATTTGGCTCAGTGGCACAGGGCCGCCGTGCACCAAGCTGAGTTATCGACACCCAGACCCTCAGACTGGTCTGTAGATCTATGCTAATTAACTTGAGGGTAATTGATACTGCACCTCGTGCCCCTGCCCTCAGTGACACGACAGGGGGGTAATCGTTTTGCCATTGGCTAGCCTTTGATGGATCACCAGCCTTCTGTACAGCCCTACCAGGAGGCCTCAGAGTGAGAGAGCTACAGGCTTAGCTAACATTCTGTAGCAAACATGCAATTTAAGTGAGTTATAGTAACAGTTCACATATGGAGAAACAGAATAATTAAGTCCATACAAGAAGTCGCCATAGATTCATCAAAAGCCACAAAAACTCTTTGAAGGTTGTATTCATTTCTGGGAGCAAACAGTGAGCAAAATAAGAACTACAAAAAAGGTATCTTGACTGTCCAAACTACTCTGCAGTAACTAGAGAGGCCCATCACATGAAAGAAAACCCCAGCAAGACCAAGAGCCAAAGGCTAAACCCACAGCACACCAAGACACCTTCTGGAAGTCTGTCGGCACGCGACTCCACACGCTAACAATCACACCTCTGTTTACACAGCTAGGCCTCACATCCACATCCAGGATCACTTCGTCCTTGACCAGACCAGTTCTTTTTCTCTCTTTCTTTTCCGCTGTCGTCGATCTGGAATGCGGCCAGAGGTGCTAGGGAAATAACAGGCCAGGCTCTACTGATCTGTATCAGGCTTTCCAGACGCCCTGTGGCGAGGCCCATGACAAAACTACCCTTCAGTGATTAGAAAAGGCCATTATATGATTAAATAAAAAGTTATCTTCCACCGGGACATTGTATTACGTTATATTATAGTACAGCAACAGAGTACTAGCTAGTAAGTCTGGTAGTACACCATTACTATGTTGTCAACTAACGTGAATTCAACATGAAAATTCCCTTACGTTTATGACTCTTTGCAAATCCAATCAGTTTTCCACGTTGATTCAATTACATGTTTTAGTTGAAATGACATGGAAACAACATTGATTCCATCAGTTTTGCCCAGTGGGCCTGGATTTAAACAGGAGTCTGTGACCTGATGTCCTAATAAAGACCAGTGGAAGTAGGGTTTTAATGGGTGTGTCTCAGAGACAAATTGCTTTTTGCATGTCAATCTAGACTCTACAGTACTCAGTGCTTCTACCATGTGATATATCAACAGGGGGCACAGCAGTCTGAAACTGTCTGCGCTAAAGATGCCAAGACAGCTTTAACATTTAACCTTACCTTTCGAGGAAAACCCATTAGAGGCCATTTTAGTTCCAATCCATCTGGAGCAACACTTTATTTGTATGTTTTCATGACCTTTTGTAGCTGTCTATATCTGTGGAAGAGGGTAACTGCGTCTCTACACAACCTGCATATTTCATGAGACTGAGTGAGTGGGCTAGCGATGACCAGGCCCCTGTTTTTATATGTGCGTATGTAATAATATAAAATATAATTTGGTCGGTATTTATATTTGTCCTATTTCACACATGTACAAGTGTGCATTAAACACATACAGTATATGTTTTTTGCATATCCCAACTCCCCATGAGACAGCCTCGGAGAGTGGGGTCACATTCAGCCATTATTAATAGTGACCCTGGAGCAATTAGGGTTAAGTGACTTGCTCAAGGGCACATTGCAGATTTTTCACATTGTCAGCTCAGGGATTCAAACTAGCAACCTTTCAGTTACTGGCCCAACACCCTAACTGCTAGGCTACCTGCTGCCGTGCCGTGCCGTGCCGTGTGTGGGTGTGTATGTGTGACTACAAATGACCATACAGAATTAATCTTACAGCTACAGACATTAAGATGCTTGCCTCTTTGCGTGAGGCGGAGATATGTGAGTGTAGGATGGTCTCATCACTCCTTTCCCCGGTGGAGTAATAGCAACTGTCTCTCTATCTGACTCCAGGTAATTAGCGTCAATGTTTTGTCAAGTCCACACACTGTGCAACACTACTGGTTTGCCGTAGGGGTGCTGCTTCAATTAGAATAATTAAGCATCAATGTTCTCCTCTCCAGCAGTATGGCAAGGCCCAGGATGGGGCCGGATGAGGGCTTCCAGGAGGGGGTACAGGGGAGGTACAGGAAGTTCCAATAGGGAGGTATGGAGGGGGACCTGATGTTTAAGAGGTGTAGTAGTGATAGGTCTTTGAAGGAGCATGGAGGCTCAGCAGTGCAGCTCCATGGTTATAGCGTAGCTTAGCTCTCCTGCTGACAGAGCGGGGAGAGTGTCAATCCATCAGCCTTCTAATCTGACAGAGGGAGATGCAGAACACCAGCCCATTCTACACACACCTCGCCTTGCCTCGCTCACACTGATTCTACACACAGCCTAACAGCTGCTCTACTGCACAGTCCGTGAGCAGGGGAAACCAATAGAGAGAGAAAGTGTACGTGTGTATACTACTAATGTGTGTGTGTGTGTGTGTGTGTGTGTGTGTGTGTGTGTGTGTGTGTGTGTGTGTGTGTGTGTGTGTGTGTATACGTGCGTACTGCTTGCATGTGGTGGGTGTGTTTATTTGTGTTTCTGAAATCCACCATTATCTCTAAGCTAATTTGGTTAATAGCAAGTAGAATAAATATGTGAGTTAATAACATGCAAACTGAACAAGGATGCTTAGATGTACACCCTCTATGAGGCTGGCTTCAGGGATCTCTGCTCCACAACTGTGATCGTTTTCAAGCGAACTCATACTGTCCTTAATTAGCACTCGATATCATTGGGGGGAATAATTATTTAAGATGATACATCCTGTTTACGTAAACAGTAAGAGGATAAGGACACGGGTGGCCAGCCACACTCTACTGTCAGAAACCATGCAATCATTAAATTGATTACAGCTTCTGCATCATATCTGCACACTTCACCACTGTAATCATATGCCATGCAGCTGCTGTCTCTGTCTTTGAGCACTTTTAACAGTCAACTTGGTGAGTGGGAGTACACTACCGGTCAAAAGTTTGGACACACCAACTCATTCAAGGGTCTTTCTTTATTTTGACTATTTTCTACATTGTAGAATAATAGTGAAGACATCAAAACTATGAAATAACACATATGGAATCAGTTAGTAACCCAACATTTTTTAAACCAATCAAAATATATTTTATATTTGAGATTCTTCAAATAGCCACCCTTTGCCTTGATGACAGCTTTGCATACTCTTGGCATTCTCTCAACCAGCTTCACCTAGAATGCTTTTCCAACAGTCTTGAAGGAGTTACCACATATGCTGAGCACTTGTTGGCTGCTTTTCCTTCACTCTGCGGTCCGACTCAACCCAAACCATCTCAATTTGGTTGAGGTCGGGTGATTGTGGAGGCCAGGTCAACTGATGCAGCACTCAATCACTCTCATTCTTGGTAAAATAGCCATTACACAGCCTGGAGGTGTGTTGGGTCATTGTCCTGTTAAAAACACATGATAGTCCCACTAAGCCCAACCAGATGGGATGGCGTATCGCTGCAGAATGCTGTGGCAGCCATGCTGGTTAAGTGTGCTTTGAATTCTAAATAAATCACAGACAGTGTCACCAGCAAAGCACCTCCACACCATAACACCACCTCCTCCATGCTTTACGGTGGGAAATACACATGCGGAGATCATCCGTTCACCCACATCGCGTCTCACAAAGACATGGCGGTTGGAACCAAAAATCTCAAATTTGGACTCCAGACCAAATGACAAATTTCCACCAATCTAATGTCCATTGCTCGTGTTTCTTGGCCCAAGCAAGTCTCTTCTTATTATTTGTGTCCTTAAGTAGTGGTTTCTTTCCAGCAATTCGACCATGAAGGCCTGATTCACACAGTCTGCTCTGAACAGTTGATGTTGAGATGTGTCTGCATTTATTTGGGCTGCAATTTCTGAGGCTGGTAACTCGAATGAACTTATCCTCTGCAGCAGAGGTAACTCTGGGTCTTCCATTCCTGTGGCAATCCTCATGAGAGCCAGTTTCATCATAGCGCTTGATGGATTTTGCGACTGCACTTGAAGAAACTTTAAAAGTTATTGAAATGTTCCGTATTGACTGACCTTCATGTCTTAAAGTCATGATGGACTGTCATTTCTCTTTGCTTATTTGAGCTGTTCTTCCCATAATATGGACTTGGTCTTTATTATGTATACCCCCCCTACCTTGTCACAACACAACTGATTGGCTCAAACGCATTAAGAACGAAATAAATTACACAAATTAACTTTTAACAAGGCACACCTGTTAATTGAAATGCATTCCAGGTGTCTACCTCATGAAGCTGGTTGAGCGAATGCCAAGAGTGTGCAAAGCTGTCATCAAGGCAAAGGTTGGCTATTTGAAGAATCTCAAATATAAAATATATTTTGATTTGTTTAACACTTTTTTGGTTACTACATGATTCCATATGTGTTATTTCATAGTTTTGATGTCTTCACTATTATTATACAATGTAGGAAATAGTAAAAATAAAGAAAATCCCTTGAATGAGTAGGTGTGTGTTGTATCGAGTAAATATTGCTAGTCATTGCTGATAAACAAAGGAGTCCGCTCATACTGAACCTTGATCATAAGTTTATTCATATCACAAGCTTTCAGCATAAGTTTTACAGGTGTCATGCCCACCCGGAGAGCGACGTCCCAGATTGCAATGGTCGCTCTAACCCCCCCCCTGCCTCCAGCATATACTTATAAACAATGCAAAAATATGGGTTGCTCCCTCTGCTGTCCAATCACCTGTCTCCCCTGGGGCGTCACCCTACAAATGGCTACTTTTGAACTAACATAAACATCTTTTCAGTTCCACATGAAAAACATTAACAAAGACATAATCCTAATACACTACATGTGTCCAAACCTTTGACCGGTAGTGTAGATGAAAAGAGGAAGGTTGGTTTCTGAATAATATTCCAAACAACCACCCAAAAATGTAATCACATTGACAAAATGTTTGTGAAATGGTAGGGAAAAACTGTACAGACACCATAGGAGAGTAAGAGGAGGATCTAATTTACTCTGATATCACAGGAGGTTGGTGGCACCTTAATTGGGGAGGACAGGCTCGTGGTAATGGCAGGAGTGGAATTAGTGGAATGGTATCAAATACATGATGCCATTCCATTTGCTCCGTTCCAGACATTATTATGAGCCATCCTCCCCTCAGCAGCCTCCTGTGTCTGATATTAGCACCGTTCCTCTCTCTCTCTCTCTCTCTCTCTCTCTCTCTCTCTCTCTCTCTCTCTCTCTCTCTCTCTCTCTCTCTCTCCCTCTCTCTCTCTCTCTCCCTCTCCCTCTCCCTCTCTCTCTCCCGCTCTCCTTTACTTTTTTAGTGTTCTCTATTTCCATAAAATTGAGAGGAAGACATTTTGTGTGAGTGTGGATAGTTTATGACTTGGTAATGGTCACAGCACAGGGTCCCCTGTGACGGCTGTGGTGGAACAAAGCGTGTCTAAGAGTAAAGGCCCTATAGTCAGGAGCTCTTTTCAACTACACCCACATGCCCATCAGCCTCCTCCGCACTGTCTCAGTAGTGTCTCACTGGAGTTAACAGCTAGCAGATTAGAGGGGAAACACAGAGACACACTATAGGAGAGAGCGAGAGACTGTGTCAGGGAGGACGAGAGAGAGAGTGAGAGAGGGAGAGAGAGAGAGAGAGGGAGATAGGGAGATAGGGAGAGAGAGAGAGTGTCATGTAGGAGCTAGCAGATTAGATGGGAAACACTGAGAGACACACTATAGAGAGAGAGACAGAGAGAGAGAGAGAGAGAGAGAGAGAGAGAGAGAGAGATAGTGTGTCATGGAGGACGAGAGAGAGAGATAGTGTGTCATGGAGGATGAGAGAGAGAGAGAGAGAGAGATAGTGTGTCATGGAGGACGAGAGAGAGAGAGAGTGAGAGAGGAGAGAGAGAGACTGTCAGGGAGGACGAGGGAGAGAGAGTGTGTGTCAGGAGTACAAGAAAGAGACAGCGCTAGTGGTTTAGTCATGGAGGACGTTAGAGAGAGAGAGAGAGAGAGCTAGCGGATTAGAGGGGAAACACTGAGAGACACACTATAGAGAGAGAGAGTGTGTCAGGGAGGATGAGAGAGAGAGAGAGA
>NC_140008.1:20592438-20689938 GCF_964263955.1 Coregonus lavaretus | reverse complement strand
TGTGCCATCACAGTAGCAAGATGTGTGACCTGTTGCCACAAGAAAAGGGCAACCAGTGAAGAACAAACACCATTGTAAATACAACCCATTTTTAAGTTTATTTATTTTCCCTTTTGCACTTTAACTATTTGCACATTATTCCAACACTGTATATAGACATAATATGACATTTGAAATGTCTCTATTCCTTTAGAACTTTTGTGAGTGTAATGTTTACTGTTCATTTTATATTGTTTATTTCACTTTTGTTTATGATCTATTTCACTTGCTTTGGCAATGTAAACATATGTTTCCCATGGCAATAAAGCCCCTTGAATTGAATTGAATTGAGAGAGAGAGAGAGAGAGAGAGAGAGAGAGAGAGAGAGAGAGAGAGAGAGAGAGAGAGAGAGAGAGAGAGATGGTGGGTGGGTGGGGGGATCGGGGGAGAAAGAGTGTGAGCACTGATGGGTGGTGAAGGTGAGCATGTGTGTCAGAGGGTAATTGTTGTGAAAGAAAGAACATGGACATTACAATCATGGTAACTTATCATTTTAATGTCACTCTCTCTCTCTCTCTCTCTCTCTCTCTCTCTCTCTATCTCTCTCTCTCTCTCAAACATACATACTTACACACACACACACACACACACACACACACACACACACACTCACGCCCAGTGGGACCTACAGATGCTCCTAAAACCTAACTCTAGAACCCAAGAGAGTACTTTCATCCTGCTAATCACATTAACACAGTTGGAGCTGGGATGGAGAAAGAGGAGAGAGATGGGATAAAGGCCTTTCTGAAGCTCTTCTGCAGGGTTCCATAGCGGGGCCACAGGATTGGAAGAGCACTGAGGGTCCAGGCCCAGCAGGAGGCCAGGCCTCATCTCTTAGTCACCCCAAAGTCACATGAAAGGAGTGAGAAAAACCCCAGCGCCTCACCACCATCAGGGATAAGAGGCCAGAGAGAGAAAATAAAAGTCTCCCCAACAGCTCGTAGCCCTTTCCTGCAGTCAAATAACCAAATCACCCTCTAGTGGCCTCATGGTTGAAATGTTATTAATATTGTTCATAATTTCATAATTAATAAACATGATAAAATAATAAAACGCAGAAAATCAGGTGTCAAACGGTTTTGTTACAGTATATTTCAGTCTTCTGTGATGTATATAAAGTGTAATATTGGGATGCAAACTCAAAGTTGAATACATTTCAACTATATCTGACACGGTACAGGTGTCTTCCATGTGTGGGAGGTGTATACTTTTGTTTCAAAGTAGATTTGTATAAGACTACCAATAAACACTCTGTGAACCTGATTTATCCCACTGAAAAAGGTTAATGCTCTAGCCCTGGGTTTTGCAGCTCCAAAGTGTCTCCAAAGTGTCTCTCTGAGAAGCACCGATTGCATGGTTTGGAAGCCATGAAATAGAAGAGTTATAATAGTACAGTGGGGGAAAAAAGTATTTAGTCAGCCACCAATTGTGCAAGTTCTCCCACTTAAAAAGATGAGAGAGGCCTGTAATTTTCATCATAGGTACACGTCAACTATGACAGACAAATTGAGAATTTTTTTTCCAGAAAATCACATTGTAGGATTTTTTATGAATTTATTAGCAAATTATGGTGGAAAATAAGTATTTGGTCACCTACAAACAAGCATGATTTCTGGCTCTCACAGACCTGTAACTTCTTCTTTAAGAGGCTCCTCTGTCCTCCACTCGTTACCTGTATTAATGGCACCTGTTTGAACTTGTTATCAGTATAAAAGACACCTGTCCACAACCTCAAACAGTCACACTCCAAACTCCACTATGGCCAAGACCAAAGAGCTGTCAAAGGACACCAGAAACAAAATTGTAGACCTGCACCAGGCTGGGAAGACTGAATCTGTCACGATCGTCAGGGAGAGACCAATGCGCAGCGTGTTGAACGAACATGGTGAACTTTATTATCTTTAGTGATAATCTACACCATAAACAAAACAAGAAACGACTCGTGAAGTCCACGGTGACAATGACCGAACACGGAACAAAAACCCACAAACACAAAGGGAAAACAGACAGTTTAAATATGGCTCCCAATCAGAGACAACCAGCCAACAGCTGACACTCGTTGCCTCTGATTGGGAGTCACTCAGGCAAACATAGAAATTAACAAACTAGAACCCCCAACATAGAAATAAACACATAGAATAAACACACCCTGGCTCAACAAATAGAGTCCCAGAGTCAGGGTGTGACAGTACCCCCCCCCCTAAAAGCGCGGACTGCGACCGCTCCTCAATAAGAGCAAAACAGGGGAGGGCTGGGTGGGCATACCTCCTCGGCGGCGGTTCTGGCTCCGGCCTTGCCCACCACCCTCCAACAAACCCCCCATAGCGCCCCTGGTCTGGTCTGGCCCCGCTGGCTGGAGCTGGACTGGACGTAGCAGGAGCGGTTAGCTTCAGCTCCGTAGTGGAGCCGTTGACCGGTACCTGGTTAGGCACCGGTGACCCAGGCACGGGTTGTGCCGGACAGACGACGCGCACCCCTGGCTTGGTGCGTGGAGCAGCAACGGGCCGGACCGGGCTGACGATACGCACCCCTGGCTTGGTGCGTGGAGCCGGAACGGGCCTCACCGGACTGACGACTCGCACCCCTGGCTTGGTGCGTGGAGCAGCAACGGGCCGGACCGGGCTGACGATGCGCACCCCTGGCTTGGTGCGTGAAGCCGGAACGGGCCTCACCGGACTGACGACTCACACCCCTGGCTTGGTGCGTGGAGCAGCGACGGGCCTTGCCAGGCTGACGACTCGCACCCCTGGCTTGGTGCGAGTAGCAGGAACGGGCTGGACCAGGCTGACGACTCGCACCCCTGGCTTGGTGCGAGTGGCAGGAACGGGCTGGACCAGGCTGATGACTCGCACCCCTGGCTTGGTGCGAGTGGCAGGAACAGGCCGGGCCGGGCTGGCGACGCGCACCGTATACTTGGTGCGAGTGGCAGGAACAGGCCGGGCCGGGCTGGCGACGCGCACCGTAGACTTGGTGCGAGTGGCAGGAGCAGGCCGGGCCGGGCTGGCGACGCGCACCGTAGGCTTGGTGCGTGGAGCAGGGACAGGCCGGACTGGGCTGGCGACGCACACCGTAGGCTTGGTGCGTGGAGCAGGGACAGGCCGGACTGGGCTGGCGACGCACACCGTAGGCTTGGTGCGTGGAGCAGGGACAGGCCGGACTGGGCTGGCGACGCACACCGTAGGCTTGGTGCGTGGAGCAGGGACAGGCCGAACCGGGCTGTGGAGACGGATAGGAGACCTGGAGTGAAGAGCGGCCACAACCCGTCCTGGCTGAATGCCTACCCTCACACACTCTGTGTGAGGCATCCGCACAGGACGTACAGGGCTGTGTACCCGTACTGGCATAACAGCACGTGACACCGGAGCAGGATATCCGGGACCGCGGAGAGGCATTGGAGACCACGAGCGTTGAGCCGGCACACTCCGTCCTGGCTGCATACCCGCCTTCGCACGACACGTGCGGGGCGCTCGCACAGGACGTACAGGACTATGCCGGACCACTCGTGGCACAGAACGGCGCTCCGCATACCGCGGAACCTGCCCCGTCCCACGCTGCCATGCCTGAGTACGGGACGTTGGTTCCGCTCTCCTTCCAGGCTCCGCCAACCTGCCTTCTGGCCCCCCAAACCCGGTGGCCTCCTCTCCAAATCGCCCTGTGGCAGCCTCCTGCTGCCCAGCCGCCCATGCAGTGTGCCCCCCCCTAAATTTTTTTTGGGGTTGCCTCTCGTCCTTCCGACGATGACACTGCTGACGCCGCTGCTCCTCTCTCGCCAGGGCCTTAATCCTTGCCCATGGCCCTTTGCCCCCGAGCATGTCCTCCCAGGACCACGATTTGCCCACCTGGGCCATCGCCAGCCTCTCCATCTCCTTTCCTGGCGCTTCCTCCCATGTCCAGTCTGCCTGCTCCTGGACACGCTGCTTGGTCCTGGTATGATGGGTTTTTCTGTCACGATCGTCAGGGAGAGACCAATGCGCAGCGTGTTGAACGAACATGGTGAACTTTATTATCTTTAGTGATAATCTACACCATAAACAAAACAAGAAACGACTCGTGAAGTCCACAGTGACAATGACCGAACACGGAACAAAAACCCACAAACACAAAGGGAAAACAGACAGTTTAAATATGGCTCCCAATCAGAGACAACCAGCCAACAGCTGACACTCGTTGCCTCTGATTGGGAGTCACTCAGGCAAACATAGAAATCAACAAACTAGAACCCCCAACATAGAAATAAACACATAGAATAAACACACCCTGGCTCAACAAATAGAGTCCCAGAGCCAGGGTGTGACAGAATCTGCAATAGGTAAGCAGCTTGGTTTGAAGAAATCAACTGTGGGAGCAATTATTAGGAAATGGAAGACATACAAGACCACTGATAATCTCCCTCGATCTGGGGCTCCACGCAAGATCTCACCCGTGGGGTCAAAATGATCACAAGAACGGTGAGCAAAAATCCCAGAACCACACGGGGGGACCTAGTGAATGACCTGCAGAGAGCTGGGACCAAAGTAACAAAGCCTACCATCAGTAACACACTACGCCGCCAGGGACTCAAATCCTGCAGTGCCAGACGTGTCCCCCTGCTTATGTCCAGGCCCGTCTGAAGTTTGCTAGAGTGCATTTGGATGATCCAGAAGAGGATTGGGAGAATGTCATATGGTCAGATGAAACCAAAATAGAACTTTTTGGTAAAAACTCAACTTGTCGTGTTTGGAGGACAAAGAATGCTGAGTTGCATCCAAAGAACACCATACCTACTGTGAAGCATGGGGGTGAAAACATCATGTTTTGGGGCTGTTTTTCTGCAAAGGGACCAGGACGACTGATCCGTGTAAAGGAAAGAATGAATGGGGCCATGTATCGTGAGATTTTGAGTGAAAACCTCCTTCCATCAGCAAGGGCATTGAAGATGAAACGTGTCTGGGTCTTTCAGCATGACAATGATCCCAAACACACCGCCCGGGCAACGAAGGAGTGGCTTCGTAAGAAGCATTTCAAGGTCCTGGAGTTGCCTAGCCAGTCTCCAGATCACAACCCCATAGAAAATCTTTGGAGGGAGTTGAAAGTCTGTGTTGCCCAGCGACAGCCCCAAAACATCACCGCTCTAGAGGAGATCTGCATGGAGGAATGGGCCAAAATACCAGCAACAGTGTGTGAAAACCTTGTGAAGACTTACAGAAAACGTTTGACCTGTGTCATTGCCAACAAAGGGTATATAACAAAGTATTGAGAAACTTTTGTTATTGACCAAATACTTATTTTCCACCATAATTTGCAAATAAATTCATAAAAAATCCTACAATGTGATCTTCTGGATTTTTTTTTCTCATTTTGTCTGTCATAGTTGACGTGTACCTATGATGAAAATTACAGGTCTCTCTCATCTTTTTAAGTGGGAGAACTTGCACAATTGGTGGCTGACTAATGTGGTGGCTGATGACTGTATGTCTAAGGGGTCTGGTTAAAATAACAATGGTTCAATAGGCTGTGTTTTCTGACCCAACAACCTTTCATTCACAAGGGAGTTTCATATTCAACTATTTATGAATGGGGTAACCATGTCTTATTTTCCCCTAGTTCTTGTCTATCCAGGTCACCTATATAGTGCAGCGTCCCACTTTCTCTGTCCCTGTGGGTTTGAAGGGGACTGAATCAGGGAGTTTTAGGGCAGTGGTTGGAGTGGCTGGCTCAACCTCAGGGACAGCAGTTAAATGGTATTCATGTATCGACCTACATTGATATGATCTGGGGCAATGGGGTAGATGGAGAGAGACCTAGAACAGCTGCTACACTACATACAGTATGTACAAGTCCCCTGTCCCAGTCTCTCGTTTGGAGAAAAGTCAATTAGAGAGTATTGGTAAAGTGTGTCAGTAAGGTGATGAACCAGTAAGACAGACACCTAGTTTTATAAGCTGGTCAAATAGGTATATTGAGCAGCTACTGTCGTGCTCATGGTGAATATGGACGATCAAACATAACCATCTAAGAGCAATTTAAAGGCATGACCCAAATGAAAATGTTCGTTAATTTCATCATCATTTTCACTCAGTTGCTTAATAAATGTTGCATGCATTGGATGTCATCCATCGATGGAATCATAAAGTATTTCAGTCCTGCAGTTGTTTAGACCAGAGAGCTTTCTCCATCTCACACTTCATTGACTGGACCTTGTGTTGAAGAGTGACGCTGGTAGAGGAGGGGGTGTTCTATACTCACACTGATACAGTCAAGCATGTGAAATGCCGAAAAAGCAGCACATTTAGAACAGTTGATATTGAGCATGCCCTTTCCAAATGAAAATTAACTTCAAATGTATTTTCCCATTGATTAGTAGGAGTGTGAGACTTACTGGTGCAGGAAGCCTCGGGCATGTCCATGTCTCCCCTGTAGTATCCGTTGCGGCAGCCGCAGATGGTGGCCGCCTCCACAGTGGAGCGGCTGTTGGTGGGGCACTGCAGACACAGCCCTGGCCCCTGGGTGGACTTGAACGTCCCCTGGGGACATGCTGCAGGGAGGACAGAAAGAAAAGATAGAGAAAAAAGAGCATTTAGACTCTTCATCAACATCCACAGTGTACTGTATCCAGGACGCAACATGTAGGCTACCATTACTCCACCCAAAGGTGAGTCTCGCACACCAGACATTTCCTCCTGCGCAATAGCCTGGAGATTAGGTTACCTAACGGTTGACTAAGATAATTTAAGTTGCCTCACTATCAACAACAACCCACTAACCCTTCAACCACTCTTACTATATCTCTCTATGCCTTAGTACAGTACCTCATCTACTGTCATAAAACATAACTCTAAAAAGAACAACAGATTCATTTCAGTCTGAGTACGCGGATATAACATGGCGTGTAATAGGTCCCCGAATTACAGTGAAACAAAGTGATCCTCTGTAGCTCAGTTGGTAGAGCACGGTGCTTGCAACATGGTGTCCACAAGTTCGATCCCGGGACCACGCATATGTAAAATGTATGTATGCATGACTGTAAGACGTTTTGGATAAAAGCATCTGCTCAATGGTACTGTATATATTATTATATATAAAAATAATGTTGTTTGTTCATATTAAGCTGTTTGAAGAATCACCGCTATGGAGGCAAGATTGCATAATCACACCACTCCAGGACAACATAAACAGCCATTACAGAGAATGCTAACTGTTCATCTGCCTCTCTGAGTGTGAATTGGCATGTGAATGTGGCGAGCTAAATAAGTGGATTTGTATTTTTCCCTCATCCAGGCAAGCTTGACTCGATACCAGCCTGTTCCGAAGCTCCAACAGAACAGATTTTCTTCATGTTCCTGATCTGATTCTGGGCACCCTCCAGCCAACATTTAAACGGATTGCACAACCCGACCGAGAAGAATGGCTACAGCTGAATCTGTTCAAAGAAGAATCAAAGGCAGAAGAAAGAGCTTCCAAACTACAGCTGATTCACAGAGGCAGTAATACCCCCTGTCCTACAGTCATATTAAGTGGTACATAATGGTGGCATTAAATCATCACTTGTTTAAGTATTCTGCTGCGTGTAGAAGTGAACTTAGTATCTCATGACTAAGGAATGGTCCCAGTGTGGAGCTGGGAATCAGTTGCCTGAAAGGAAATTCTATTTCCATAATCCCTCTGCAGTAAGTGGCATTGCACCATGACTCCACAGTCTATCCTCCACTAAATTAAATTTCTCCCACTCTCAGCAGATAAGACTAAAGACAGATTTTTTTTGTTGCTACGGTGCAGGAAGTGAGAGAACTCGTGGGACATTAATTCATGCTTCAATATCTTATCCACTCCAGAAAACCTGGGTTGTTAAAAAAACATGCATGTGACATGTTGTATGACAGAAATAAGAGCCAGGATCCAGTATAAGGAAAAGTAGGTCCCAAGAGGAATCTATTAAACCTACCTAAGCATATCTTATGTACTGCTACAGCAATTAAGAAACAGAGAACACTGGCTCTCTTACTAAGCCAAATGTTTAACGATCATTTTCTCTACATGCCATTACCTCAGCACAGGCTCTCAAACATCCTTCCCAGTGAACACAGAAGTGGGCTAATGTAATTATAGGGTTGGAAGCATCGCATTGCATTGATTTTCTTATTAAGGAGTTTGGGAAGCCAGATCAGGTGGCCTATCCAGTTCTTGGAAATTATTTTCCCAGGCAGGCAGCCTTAGATCTGTGTGATAGCCTGATTGCCCACGTCTCCTTGTTCACTGTACAGCTGCTTCCTTCCACCTTCTCAAGTCATTTCAACCTCCAAATTAAAACCCTGACTACGCTTGGAACTGATATGAGCACTAAATTGAATTCCCATTTTTTCTCTCTTGGATGAGTACTCGATCCAGCTGCGCTCAGGCAATGCAGGCATAGGGAAGTGGAGGGAAAATGTCCTCTATGCTGGTCTTTAAACACAAACACAGCCTAGTAGATGACCTGCATTTCACCTGGGCAGTTTACAACATTGTCTGGCTAAGCTTTGTTTTCAGATATGTCCATTCTATGCATCTATTTCATTCTTTTGAAACAGTTACAACTGAAAAAAATGCTTTAAACTGTAGCAACACTGTAGCAACATACCTCTGATGCAAAGTCCTTCCCAGAGGCCTGAGCTCAGAATGCGCTGCTCTTTTCACTCTCTCTAGCTAGAAGTGTTTGTCAAAACCCTGCTGAGTCCTGCCCCCAGTCCACATTACCCACACAAGCAAGTGACAACGTCGAGCCTAATGCCCACCCGCAGAGAAGCGTGGGGCCAGAAAGAAGGGATAAGCAAACATACTTTTAAAACAACATAATGACAACATGTTATTTTCCTTTCTTCTCTTTCAGTCTTATTTTTCAGTGGCTAATCCGTTCCTGGAAGCTATACACTTCTATAAGCATATAAAACAAGCATATACAGCTAAGCTGTCATAAAGGGCATTTCTTTAGCTTTATGACGAAAAGGGCAGTTTGTCATGGAAAGAATGAAGACTGAAAATAAAGCTGTGGACCCACAGAGACACTGTATTGTCTTGCAGCAAAGGAGTCAGGCCTCTCTTTGATATATGTTGTTAAACTCATCTGGCCAGGGCAGTCACTTAAAAGAGATACAACCCATATGTTTGTGTTAGATTAATTTGTATTTTAAGAATAATGACTAAAGGATTTCACCCCAAATACAGTATAAATGTGTGAACGGTGTTAAGAGTTATAATGTAGTGGCAACCCACTAACAGAGGGGGGTGAGACTAAACATTCCAGGGTGAAGGAGACTGCGGAAACTGTTTTAAAAAGCCTCCTAAAGGTGGGCGGAGCAAAGTGCCTTTGTGTGTCAAGGGGTATAAAACAGTATGTATGGGTTTTTTGCGCCAGAGCTCTCCATGAATAAAAATACAGATCATTCTTGCTGGTTGTGGACCTTGAATCATTTATGATTAAAACCAGAGCCTTAAAACCCCTGGTAATGATTCAAGCTTAGGTTGAATTAGAGATAGAAATTCTCATGCCAAGTGGTCCTTCGAGCGGAGCTTTAAAATACGTCTTTGTCGTTCTAAGGACACCGAAACCGTGCACGGGCGGGTGATTGCATCCGTGGAGAATAGTCCTGGCCTTCGACGTTAAGGTTATAAACAGGCCGGTGATTAATCTTATGAACGATAAAGACGTTAACGAGATTGAAAAAGCATTTAAATCCAAACTGCAAGGAGAAGGTCAGTAATTTTTATTCATGGGTTTTGGTGTAATTATTTGAACTTGTATAAGAATAGTAATTATTGTGAAGGGCAGAGAATAGTTACCAAAATCTCAAAGGAAATAATTATTATTGTAATGGAAGGAAGGGGGGTCCGGAATTGACCCTAGGTAAATAGCTATTACCAAAATAATCTAGTTAATATTGAGATTGTACGAGATACAATATAAACAGGAAGGCGGATAATTTTCGTCGTGTGCGATAGATACATTAAACAGGTCAAAAGTCGCGTAAACAACTGGGGATTTGCTCTAACTCTGTCTATTTCATGAATCTGGAGCAGTTACGACCTCTAGGTTACGGATAGTGTTAGCAAAGAATCGTAAAATGTTGTATACGTGTGAGACTTAATGATCCATCGAAATACGTGATAATTGTTTCAAGGAAGGAACTAAAATAGGTCGCGTGAGAAAAAATGGTTGTCCGATCCCTTTCATGAAACTGGACAAAAAAAAAACTCTGGGTTACGGGTTAGATAATTTAAATGGTTAATTACAAAAGCAGATCATAACATTGGCTCAAAAGTCACACCTAATAATAAGTCCCAGAAAAATAATTCTGGATTGAATTATTACTAAACGGGGGGATTTCTTATTTTTCCACCATGGGAAATAAATATTCTAAAGAGGTCCGAGAATTAACGGGGGGGATGAAAGATATATGTTAGGAAGAGATCGAAGAAATATGTTTTATGAATCCATTTGGGAGAAGAGGTATGGATTTATTGGGCATCTTGATGTGGAGAAGTTGGAAGTTATGATTAAGCAGATGCATGTAAACTGTGGAACGGATTTGAAGAAACAGCGAGGGGAGGGGCTAGAGACAGCGAGGGTATGGCTTTTGGAAGCGCGAAGGAGAGAGGAAGTGCTTTAACTGTAACAAAGAGGAATATTTGGAAAGGGAGTGTAAGGCCCCGTGTAAATACTGTAACAGAACAGGTCATAACCATCGTGACTGCAGGAATAAAGGAAAGGGCAGTGTCGGAGATAGGACAGTCTATTTTTTGGTTCCACGGGTAAAATGTTTGAAGAAATGATTCGTGTCGATTAAGAATTGGCTAAAAACACCACGAAGCGATTATTTGAGAGGTACCTATACATTTCTAACGATATACAGTGGGGAGAAAAAGTATTTAGTCAGCCACCAATTGTGCAAGTTCTCCCACTTAAAAAGATGAGAGAGGCCTGTAATTTTCATCATAGGTACACGTCAACTATGACCAAAATCCAGAAAATCACATTGTAGGATCTTTTATGAATTTATTTGCAAATTATGGTGGAAAATAAGTATTTGGTCACCTACAAACAAGCAAGATTTCTGGCTCTCACAGACCTGTAACTTCTTCTTTAAGAGGCTCTTCTGTCCTCCACTCGTTACCTGTATTAATGGCACCTGTTTGAACTTGTTATCAGTATAAAAGACACCTGTCCACAACCTCAAACAGTCACACTCCAAACTCCACTATGGCCAAGACCAAAGAGCTGTCAAAGGACACCAGAAACAAAATTGCACCAGGCTGGGAAGACTGAATCTGCAATAGGTAAGCAGCTTGGTTTGAAGAAATCAAATGTGGGAGAAATTATTAGGAAATGGAAGACATACAAGACCACTGATAATCTCCCTCGATCTGGGGCTCCACGCAAGATCTCACCCGTGGGGTCAAAATGATCACAAGAACGGTGAGCAAAAATCCCAGAACCACACGGGGGGACCTAGTGAATGACCTGCAGAGAGCTGGGACCAAAGTAACAAAGCCTACCATCAGTAACACACTACGCCGCCAGGGACTCAAATCCTGCAGTGCCAGACGTGTCCCCCTGCTTAAGCCAGTACATGTCCAGGCCCGTCTGAAGTTTGCTAGAGTGCATTTGGATGATCCAGAAGAGGATTGGGAGAATGTCATATGGTCAGATGAAACCAAAATAGAACTTTTTGGTAAAAACTCAACTCGTCGTGTTTGGAGGACAAAGAATGCTGAGTTGCATCCAAAGAACACCATACCTACTGTGAAGCATGGGGGTGGAAACATCATGCTTTGGGGCTGTTTTTCTGCAAAGGGACCAGGACGACTGATCTGTGTAAAGGAAAGAATTAATGGGGCCATGTATCGTGAGATTTTGAGTGAAAACCTCCTTCCATCAGCAAGGGCATTGAAGATGAAACGTGGCTGGGTCTTTCAGCATGACAATGATCCCAAACACACCACCTGCAAACGAAGGAGTGGCTTCGTAAGAAGCATTTCAAGGTCCTGGAGTGGCCTAGCCAGTCTCCAGATCTCAACCCCATAGAAAGTATTTGGAGGGAGTTGAAAGTCCGTGTTGCCCAGTGACAGCCCCAAAACATCACTGCTCTAGAGGAGATCTGCATGGAGGAATGGGCCAAAATACCAGCAACAGTGTGTGAAAACCTTGTGAAGACTTACAGAAAACGTTTGACCTGTGTCATTGCCAACAAAGGGTATATAACAAAGTATTGAGATACTTTTGTTATTAACCAAATAATTATTTTCCACCATAATTTGCAAATAAATTCATTAAAAATCCTACAATGTGATTTTCTGGATTTTTTTTCTCATTTTGTCTGTCATAGTTGACGTGTACCTATGATGAAAATTACAGGCCTCTCTCATCTTTTTAAGTGGGAGAACTTGCACAATTGGTGGCTGACTAAATACTTTTTCCCCCACTGTATACGTATGAACTTTCTCACCCAAACGTAGACGTACGTCATGAGTGAGAAAGTAGAGAATATTTACATTTGCATTTTTGGTCATTTGGCAGACGCTCTGGTCCGGAGCGACTTGCAGGAGCAATTGGGGTTGGGTGCCTTGCTCGGGGGCACATCGGCAGATTTTTCGCCTGGTCAGCTCGGGGATTGGAGCCGGCGACCTCTCGGTTGCTGACACAGTGCTCTTGGTTACTGGGCTACCAGCCGGCCGATATGAGTTTAAGGTTGTGCCGTTGTTTGATTAGGTGATAAGGTTTAATGGGTAATCGGACCATAACTAAAGTGGTTATAGAAGTAAGGTATAAATAGTATAGAGCCAATAGAGGGTTCCATTGAACTATTATGTTTTGTTGGGCATTTGAATGGCATAAGGTGAAATCTGTGTGTATGAGGGAATTCAACGGCTGGTATGAATGGTAACCGGATACTACTTAGTATTTGGTTGGTTAATACTATGGAAGATTGGAAGCGTGGTGGGGGGTTAAATAGATAGACTCACTTATTCAATAGGGGATGGGCGTAGGGAGAGAGTTTTTACTTGTATTAAAAGTTGCATTAGATAGCTTTAGTAGTATTCTAGATAGGTCTATGAAAATATGTTACAAGTACGAATGACATTATTTCCTAAGAAGGAAGATTTATAGGGAAGGTCCCCGCGCCTCCTCCGTAATGTAGGAAGGAGCAGGGGGGGGGGGGGGGAGAGGTGAGAGACAGTACATAGTTCAGATGATAGGAATATCATTAAATGTATGCTTATCAACGATATCATGTATTTGTTTTATTAATTAGGGCCGAATCAGAGAGAACAGTTAAAGAAATTGAATAGCGAACTGAAATGGCGATAGAGCTGTGAAAATTGAGTTGAGGACAAAGGAGAATAATTTATGGCTCTGGTTAGCAGGAAAAAATAGAGACAGTCAAGCGAGTTAGATTGAGCTGGAAATTTTCAAGTAGAGGTCTAAAGACTTTACTGAAAGGAAGTGCTTTGATGAATTCAAATGGTTATTACTTTATTGTATAGGTTGAGTAACACCAGTGGTGGATGAAAATAAATGGTGGATTCTAAAAAAAATATTTAGTTTCTTTCGTGAACAATGGGATATCGTTTTTACTATTAGGATGATGGATTGAAAAAACATTGGTTATAAGTATGAAGTTATTAAACAATAGGTTTACATTTTAAGAACATCAATGCAACAAGTTGCAATTAGGAAAGTAATAGTAAATTGGGAATATAAAGGTAAAAATAACTGAATTGTGTAATAGAAGGGGAGACAGATTTTCCTAGGGGGTTGATCAAATAATTGATAATGGATCATTTGAGATGAGATCACATGTAGCAGATTTAGGGTAATCAATTAAATAATCATTGTATACTCGAGGAATTTTGAGTGGTTTTATGGATTAGTTATGAGGAATTAGATTGATACAAACATTATTGATGGGTTAGGACTGGGGATATCTGTATCATGTTTTGTGTGTACTACCATCTTTAGATTACTGATGGTAATTGAAGGTTAACAAAATGTATAACCAGGAGAAAGACATTCGCTTATCTCATTGGAATGTTGCTCAGGGCGAGGGGGTGCAGTAGTGAAGTTAGGCAATATTTAGGTCATAAAAGTGAGCTACCAAATTAAGTTGAGCCTGGCTATCTTTGATTGTTGTTTTTCAATTGGGTTTTTCAAATAAAAAACAACACACCCAGCATGATGTTTATAAAGGGTTGTTATGTTGAATTTAGGGGATTTTCAACAGTTCATAGGTGGTGTTTACTATGCTGTGGGATGGAACGGTTTGTTGGGTGATATTTGAAACTAAATTATTGCAATGAGCTGCAGTAATCAGAGGAAGGCACAATCTAAGGCGAAACAGCTATTGCCTATATCATTGATTTAGCAATAAGATCAGGAAGATAGGGACTAGATGTCCAAAAATAGATGAAGAATGATGAGCTTTTTGGTAATGATAGACTGCTGTAAAGCTTGGGTACTCCATTATGTACTGCATACTGGTAAATTAAGTGATCTTATCTATGGGAAGGCAATGGCAGCCCATGGTAAAATCATTTGGAACTCTGAGGAGGAAGAACAGTTTATGTTGTTGCTCTCTTCCCAAACAGTCTTAGCTTTTCCTACATATATCAGGGATGTTACCCAAATGGTAGAGAGTAAAGAGGGATATGACATGGGTCGTGATTTAAAGATGGTGATGGGTTATTTTTTTGGGTGGGCTATTAGATATAACTGGGTTAATCACGAACATAGAGGTTTTTACTTTTTGTTGCTAGGCAGAAGACTTAGGTGACCTAGGGTCGAAGTGCTTGCTCTTACTTCAATCCATGGCTGTCTTTTGTCTCTCTTCAAACATTGTGAAGGGAGCGGCACCAGGATTAAGCAGAGTTCAGGCTAAAACCTGTCTCTCCTTTGCTATCTTCTTGATTGATTACAGCATGAAGGGGGGTTGTGTTAGGTTTGAAATATTTAAATATGGACTTGTCATGTCCAACAATCAGTCTTCAGGTCAAGCCCGGGAGAGCCGGGGTAGAACAGAGTTTGAACTAAACATACGTGTTTTTACAAGATAAGAGATTGATTGATTGGATTACTAATTGATTCTGAACTGAATGACAAAGGAAGTGGGAGGAGCAATAAAGAAGCAAAAGACAGTCTCAAAAATAAAAGGCATGGCAATTGGTTGATAAATTACCTAAGTGATTGTTTAGGTAGGTGGTAATATTGACACATGAGCAGAACTATGTGTCAAGAGGGGGGAAGAGGCTAATGGTAGGATTTAATAATATACGAAGGAGAGGACAAAATACTTTTAAAAAATATATATATATATATTTTTAGATACAGTCTAGAAAGAGAATGCAGTCAGAAATTGTTAGATTAATCTGAACATGTGTGAAGATAGTTTATTAACCACACCCGTATGTCAGAGGTTTTGTGCCCCACAGGTGAACTAAAGGAGAAGGTGACCCACTCTATCTAACCAGGTGACTGGTGAGCATCCAGTCCCTAAAGAAGAAAAACTGGAAGCAGGCCTGTTGGGAAGGGCCCTATCAGGTTATATTGGTCACTGCCTTTGCCATTAGAATAGCAGAAAGAGCAACCAGGTTCCATGTTACCCACTGCAAGAAGGTAAGACCACATACAAGCACCACTGAACACACGCAGAGTTGGAGAGAAGAACTGGACCAATAGGGTCCGGGGGTCACCTCTGTTAACGAAGATCTCCTACCCCGACCTATCATCACTGTAGTGTGTTCTTAGGGTGTGAGTATGGGGTGGTACCAAGCAGAAGGACTAAAGGCAGGAGAGGGTTGGCGGTTTTTGGGAATATGGGTGACCCTGAGCTGCATCATAGTCTTTGTATGTCAAGATCCACCACCACCTCGCACCAATTACGCTATGGCCTTACCATTATTAAGAAATAAAAGGGAAGCGACCCGATATACTGACCATCAAGGACAAGTGATCTACAAAATAAAGTCAGAGAAGGGTGGGGAGTAAGATTCAAAATTAGGATTAGGGATCTTATCAGGATGGATAAGCAAGCAACGTGGGATTATAAAATCCCATTGTATTTATGTTCAGCTCCCTCGGCGGATTGTTCCTGGGCTCAGGTATTTAGACATACTGGGGGCGGAGATATGAGATTGGGGGGGGGGGGGGGGGGGCTGGACGTCCAGATGGAGGATAAGAAGGTATAACGACATCCCCACGGAGATGGTAGTAACAATATTAAAGGTCACTAAAGAGGACATGAAAAGAACTTACTGGGCTTGTGCGGACGAATACGGACGGGATACTTGTCTAAGATTACATTGGATGGAGTCGAAAGATATGGAGGGAACAGGTACTGTCATTCATCCATTAATAGCAATAGACCGAGTAGATCAGTCAAGGGATGACGGAGTCAATTTGATTAACACATTTACTATGAAAGATTTTCTCCTCCAAGAATGGAACCAAGGGGAAGTGGAGGGGGTCCCTGATGAGAATCTCTGGTTAAAGTGGATGAAGTACACCGCTAGGGCCTTGGGGGAGACCAATTGTTATGCATGCTCCATTGGGCGACCGACAATGTTGACCGCCCCAATGCCAAAGGCAATGTTTCCCTGTGTATTAGACCTGGGGTCCAAACAAAAAGAGCCCAATTGCACAGGGATTGGGCTGGCAAAGTTGACTTACTCGGCCAGCCCACCTAGATTCACTTTAACTCCTGGCGAATACCAGTGTTACAGACATAGAAATGGCACCCGTAACTTGGGTAATTTTGATGGCTGTAAGGAGATAATTAATGTGACTGATTTTAGATAAGGAAGGGAGGGGAAAAAATTATGAACCTTACCATCCCTCTGACTGATGTGTGGTGGGCATGTACTAACAAAGGGAGCATTCGACAGACATTACCAGAAGGGTGGGTGGGTACTTGTGCACCAGTATTGTTGGTCCAAACCTGTAAGAATTAGTCATCAAAGACCAGTGACAGGAAGAATAATCAGGAGGAGAAGAAATATAGGTCAGGAAGGATATAGCCCAATTTGGATAGATGGTATAGGCATCCCCAGGGGTGTTCCAGACGAATACAAAGCTATGAATCAAATATGGGAGGGTTTTACCACAACATTTTTCTGGTGGGTGACAATAAACAAGAATGTGGATTGGATAAATTATATCTATTACAACCAACAACGATTTATTAACCAGACTGGAGATGCAGTAAAGGGGATCTCCGAGCAATTATCCGCCATCCCGCTCATAACTTAGTAGAGGTTGGTTCTAGATCAGGCAGAAAGGGCCGGTGTCTATAGAATGATAAGCCATTGTTGCACATTTATCCATAACAACACCACACTGGATGGAACAGTCACCAGAGCTCTTACAGAATTAACTGCACTAAGAGAAGAATGAACTGAGAACTCAGAAGTTAGTACATCGTGGATAGGGTGGTTTGATGAAATGTTTGGTAAATGGAAAACCATAGCAGCCACCATTTTAGGAGCGGTCAGTGTTTGTATGGGTATTCTTGTATTATGTGGTTGTTGTATTGTTCCCTGTGTCCGAAGATTGGTGAGTCAGGCGTTGGTGAAATGCAGTATCTAAACAATGATGAGAGATGGACTGACTCCGGACTCTGACCAGAGGAATGTGAAAAACGATCCTCCAGGCTTGGTGGATGACGAGGATTTGGACCCTGAAAGACCGCAATTGGATGAAATATTTATTAGTTCTGACGTAATCTCTGAGATTAATCATGCTTGTAAAATACATTTATCCTGAATGTGAAAACATTTAGTCAAAGGGGTGGATTGTTAGATTAATTTGTATTTTAAGAATAATGACTGAAGGATTTCACCCCAAATGCAGTATAAATGTGTGAACGGTGTTAAGAGTTATAATGTAGTGGCAACCCACTAACAGAGGGGGGCGAGACTAAACATTCCAGGGTGAAGGAGACTGCGGAAACGGTTTAAAAAAGCCTCCTAAAGGTGGGCGGAGCAAAGTGCCTTTGTGTGTCAAGGGGTATAAAACAGTATGTATGGGTTTTTGGCGCCAGAGCTCTCCATGGATAAAAATACAGATCATTCTTGCTGGTTGTGGACCTTGAATCATTTATGATTAAAACCAGAGCCTTACAACCCCTGGTAATGATTCAAGCTTAGGTTGAATTAGAGATAGAAATTCTCATGACAGTTCGGTAGTTGCCACAAAAGTTTTCTTCATATCATCACTATTGCTTTGACATGTCCAGGGCCTGGAACACAACAATTGGATCTGCACTGGTCCAGTAGCCCCATTACCACACCATTCTGACATACAGTACTTGTTATAGCATGTTATTTTTTCAGAGGGTCAGAATCAAGTACATCTAGAACCATAATGCAACATATAATAATTGCTGCTTTTTATGTGGAAATCAGGGTATGGTGCAAAGCAGCATAATATCAATGCATGGAGCATTATGCTGCTTGACAACATGATCAAGCAAACATAGTACTTTGCTTGATCATTGATCAGTTGTTAACCAGCCCATTGGCAGAGTGAGTGGCTGATGACGCGGTGGAGGTCCCAGAGGACTCTGGGTAGAAGGGTCAGGATGCGGACACAGTGCTGACAGACACACAGATCAAAAGGCCTCAAGACAGAACAACAGCTGTGGAGCGCTGAAGGGAGAGAATAGAGATGGGACCAGTGGGACAGTGAGGAGCAACAATGAGAGGATATCAGCTGACAGAGCACGCCCTGCCACCGTGGGACACAGACAGGGATACAGTGTCTAAGCTACATATGGGCCATTGCATGGGGGCCAGCCTGACAGCTATATTCTACAATCTTGTCTTTAAAAAATACTATCATCCATTCCACCAAAGTTAGAGGTATTGGTGTCCAAATACTTTATAAGCAGAGTGAGGAAATAAAGGGATAGGTATAGAGTCATGCTGTGTTCTCTCTGCTGTCTATTGAAGAGAGAACAGGCCCCAGGGTGTCTCTTTGCTCTCCTCAGGCGAAGGCAGAACTCAACAGAAGCTCAGGGTCACTCTTTGTTCTGGGATCTGTTAGCCAGGGATTAGAGATGAAAGGAGCGTTGATGGAGGGATGAGGGAGGAGAAAGAGAGAGAGAGGCAAACAGAGAAGAGAGGAGAGAGAGGAAGAGATTCATCCCTACCCTCTTGACAGAGCTATGGTGTGGTGTGGGGTTTTTATGTGAAGCGGTGGCTCTGGCCTTAAATAATGTGAAAATTAGAAATCTCTTTCTTTCTCTCAAAACAGACAGACACACACACACACACACACACACACACACACACACACACACAAACACACACACACACACACACACACGTAATGCATATGCACATGTGTATTTTCTGCTCATGTCTGACCCTAGTAAATGGGATTCTTGTTTGACATTTTCATTCCCATTGTCTCCTGTCTGCCAAGAACACTTTTTGACTGCAGCTCTTGCTCATGTAAAACACTGTGAATGTGCTCAGCCAGGGACAAAAGCACAGCCCACAATCCAGTCAGCTAAAGAAAGGTTAGAGTGTAAATCTTTTAGCAGAACATTTGCAGATGTGCCAGCACAGAAACTTGATCGAGCCTAAGATAATATTTTCCTGTCTGTACATAATTTCCTTCAGGGTGGGTCCAATCCACCTTCAGCTTGTACCAGGCAGGGAAGAAAATCCTGGATCAGTGAGGAACCAGAGGTCATCCCTCTCCGCATTCTTCACTGATCACTCCTCACTCCTCACTCCAGAGACTCCATAGGCATCAACACTCGTCATCTACAGTATGCATGCAGCTCCTGTATCAAAGGTTGAGAGGGACATCATTACTCACAGTATAGGATAGGACCCTTCTAGACGAGGCTAAAACTAACCAAAGCCCGTGGCTAAACATGGGAAGATTAATAATTCTAATGGCTTCAGAAGGGTGTATTATTATCATCATCCCCCTCTCAGGGGCCGGAGAGAGAGAGAGAGAGAGAGAGAGAGAGAGAGAGGAGAGAGAGAGAGACAGAGAGAGAGAGAGAGAGAGAGAGAGAGAGAGAGAGAGAGAGAGAGAGAGAGAGAGAGAGAGAGAGAGAGAAGAGAAAGGAGAGAAGAGAGAGAGAGAGAGAGAGAAAGAGAGAGAGAGGAGAGATGGAGGGAGGGAGGGGGAGGGAGAGGGGAGAGAGAGAGAAGAGAGAGAGAGAGAGAGAGAGAGAGAGAGAGAGAGAGAGAGAGAGAGAGAGAGAGAGAGAGAGAGGAGAGAGAGAGAGAGAGAGAGAGAGAGAGAGAGAGAGAAGAGAGAGAGAGAGAGAGAGAGAGAGAGAGAGAGAGAGAGAGAGAGAGGAGGGAGGGGAGGGAGGGAGGGAGGAGGGAGGAAGGGAGGGAGACAGAGAGAGAGAGAGAGAGAGAAGAGAGAGAGAGGAGAGAGAGAGAGAGAGGAGGGAGAGGGAGAGGGAGAGAGAGTGGCAGAGAGGGAGAGAGGGAGAGAGAGATGGGAGAGATGGAGAGAGAGAGCTCAGCCTGGGGAGACGAAGTCAGGGCTGACAGCAAACATATTGGATTAAAATGAATGGGGGCGTACAGACCTGTTCTATCAGATGGTGAGAGCTGTAAATCCACAGGCCTGAGATCAGCCTGTAGACCTGAGAAGCAAGACAGATGGAAACCCAGAGATCAATGTCTGAAATTGATGGAACCTTTATGAAGCTTGAATCTATATGGGCTACCAAATAAGTGCATTTCATTTTTAAATAGAAAATTGTGGATTTATAGAGATAGTAGGGTCTTGTGTGTGACAGGTTGTATGTAGATAGTTTACTGCATCAGAGCAGAGCAATAGGTTAGCCAGAGTGCATGGATGACTTTTACTCAAGGTAACCAAAATGGGCATTTATAAGAAATCCAAAATTACCCAAAAGGGCAATATTCATATCAGAAATAATCTAATTGAACGTCAATTAGTCTCAGTGAGTGTCAGGGAGCAGGTTACTAGCCAGTAGCAGTATAAACAGGATGTCTAGTTTATAGGAAGGGCAGTAGTCACCCAGTGACCCCCAGAGAGGTTGTTCCTCTACCTAGACACCAGAGTACCTCAGTCTGGGAGCTGGGGCAGACCAGGGTCGTGACCCCACTTGACCGGCCGGCTGATTTGTTGCGCTGACCTGCAGTTAAAGCAACGTGGGCTCCAAGACAGGATCCTTACGGTCACAGGATGTTAGTGTGTGTCTCCTCAGAGCCTTGCTGAGGGCCCCGCCTGGCACTAATGGATTTCCCCTAACTGCAGCTAACTCACACATGCCGACACATACACACCAACATAAACACACATAGACACACAGACACACACAAACATTTTCCATTCAGTCTGTCTCTCAAATTCATGTCCACATGGTCTTCCATCTCCCTGTCCTATCTGTCTCAGTCATGGCTTTTCTCCAGTGTCTTAGTAGATATGATATCAGTGGTCATAAGTCTGCTGTTTATCTGACCTCTCATCTGGAGACCGAAGACACCCATCAGCCTCTCCTTCTGAGATGACAGACCACTTCAGCAATAGATTAAACACTCAGACTAAACTGAGAGATGCAGTCCAGGAGCAAAAGAGCTCTGATAGCGTGTCATATTATTCCTTTATATACACTATATTTTGCTGTGGCTTGCGAAAGTATTCACCTCCTTGGCATTTTTCCTATTTTGTTGCCTTACAACCTGGAATTAAAATTGAATTTTGGGGGGTTTGTATCATTTGATTTACACAACATGCCTACCACTTTGAAAATGCAAAATATTTTTTGGGGTGAAACAAACAAGAAATAAGACAAAAAAACTGAATACTTGAGCGTGCAAATAACTATTCACCCCCCCCAAAGTCAATACTTTGTAGAGCCAACTGTTGCAGCAATTACAGCTGCAAGTCTCTTGGGGTATGTCTCTATAAGCTTGGCACATCTAGCCACTGGGATTTATGCCCATTCTTCAAGGCAAAACTGCTCCAGCTACTTCAAGTTGGATGGGTTCCGCTGGTGTACAGCAATCTTTAAGTTATACCACAGATTCTCAATTGGATTGAGGTCTGTGCCATTCCAATATATTTAAATGTTTCCCCTTAAACCACTCAAGTGTTGCTTTTGCAGTATGCTTTAGGGTCATTGTCCTGCTGGAAGGTGAACCTCCGTCCCAGTCTCAAATCTCCGGAAGACTGAAACAAGTTTCCCTCAAGAATTTCCCTGTATTTAGCACCATCCATCATTCCTTAATTCCTTCAAGTCTGACCAGTTTCCCAGTCCCTGCTGATGAAAAACACACAGCATGATGCTGCCACCACCATGCTTCACTGTAGGGATGGTGTTCTCGGGGTGATGAGAAGTGTTGGGTTTGCGCCAGACATAGCGTTTTCCTTGATGGCCAAAAAGCTCAATTTTAGTCTCATCTGACCATATGTTTGGGGAGTCTCCCACATGGCTTTTGGCGAACACCAAATGTGTTTGCTTATTTTTTTCTTTAAGCAATGGCTTTTTTCTGGCCACTCGTCCGTAAAGCCCAGCTCTGTGGAGTGTACGGCTTAAAGTGGTCCTATGGACAGATACTCCAATCTCCGCTGTGGAGCTTTGCAGCTCTTTCAGGGTTATCTTTGGTCTCTTTCTTGCCTCTATGATTAATGTCCTCCTTGCCTGGTCCGTGAGTTTTGGTGGGTGGCCCTCTCTTAGCAGGTTTGTTGTGGTGCCATATTCTTTCAATTTTTTAATAATGGATTTAATGGTGCTCCGTGGGATGTTCAAAGTTTCTGATATTTTTTTATAACCCAACCCTGATCTGTACTTCTCCACAACTTTGTCCCTGACCAGTTTGGAGGTCTTCATGGTGCCGCTTGCTTGGTGGTGCCCCTTGCTTAGTGGTGTTGCAGACTCTGGGGCCTTTCAGAACAGGTGTATAATTACTGAGATCATGTGACAGATCATGTGACACTTAGATTGCGCAGATGTGGACGTTATTTAACTAATTATGTGACTTCTGACGGTAATTGGTTGCACCAGATCTTATTTAGGGGCTTCATAGCAAAGGGGGTGAATACATATGCACGCACCACTTTTCCGTTATTTATTTTTTAGAATTTTTTGAAACAAGTTATGTTTTTCATTTCACTTCACCAACTTGGACTATTTTGTGTATGTCCATTACATGAAATCCAAATCCAAATCTATTTAGACTACAGGTTGTAATGCAACAAAATAGGAAAAACGCCAAGGGGGATGAATACTTTTGCAAGGCACTGTATATACAAAGTATGAGGACAACCCTTCAAATTAGAGGATTCGGCTATTTCAGCCACACCCATTGCTGACAAGTGTATACAATCGAGCACACAGCCATGCAATATCCATAGACAAACATTGGCAGTAGAATGGCCTTACTGAAGAGCTCAGTGACTTTCAACGTGGCACTGTCATTGGATGCCACCTTTCCAACAAGTCAGTTCGTCAGATTTTTGCCCTGCTAGAGCTGCCCCGGTCAACTGTAAGTGCTGTTATTGTGAAGTGGAAACGTCTAGGAGCAACAACGGCTCAGCCGCGAGGTGGTAGGCCACACAAGCTCACAGAACAGGACCACCGAGTGCTAAAGCACATAGCACGTAAAAACCGCCTGTCCTTGGTTGCAACACTCACTACCAAGTCCCAAACTGCCTCTGGAAGCAACGTCAGCACAAGAACTGTTCGTTTGGGAGCTTCATGAAATGGGTTTCCATGACCGAGCAGCCACACACAAGCCTAAGATTACCATGCGCAATGCCAAGCGTCGGCTGGAGTGGTGTAAAGCTTGCCGCCATTGGACTCTGGAGCTGTGGAAACTCATTCTCACACTTCACCATCTGGCAGTCCGACGGATGAATCTGGGTTTGGTGATGCCAGGAGAACGCTACCTGCCCCAATGCATAGTGCCAACTGTAAAGTTTGGTGGAGGAGGAATAATGGTCTGGGGCTGTTTTCATGGTTCGGGCTAGGCCCCTTAGTTCCAGTGAAGGGAAATCTTAACGCTACATTTCTAGATGATTCTGTGCTTCCAACTTTGTGGCAACAGTTTGGGGAAGGCCCTATCCTGTTTCAGCATGACAATGCCCCCGTGCACAAAGCGAGGTCCATACAGAAATGGTTTGTCGAGATAAGTGTGGAAGAACTTGACTGGCCTGCACAGAGCCCTGACCTCAACCCCATTGAACACCTTTGGGATGAATTGGAATGCCGATTGCGAGCCAGTCCCCGCAGCAATGTTCCAACATCTAGTGGAAAGCCTTCCCAGAAGAGTAGAGGATGTTACAGCAGCAAAGGGTGGACCAAGTCCATATTAATGTCCAATGATTTTGGAATGAGATGTTCGACGAGCAGGTTTCCATATACTTTTGGTCATGCAGTGTATTATACCCTCTGTATACCCCCTCCACTTCTCCCTCCAACTATAAAAGCATTGTAAAACTGTGTATGGGCCCATGTTCTTGGAGAGCAGGTCTCTTTTACAAAAGCCCATTCACCATGGTGATGCCGCAGCTGGTGCTTCCCTGGCACGTCCCTGGTCTCCGTATTGAACAACAGTGGGGTCCAGCAACAGACAACATCGCCTGTGAAATCTGGAGGACGGGACGCAATGCCAGCCCTAAACTTTGGGGATTTGTTTGGTACAGAGGAAAGCTGGCAGGGCCTGATGTCTCCAGCCTGGCTAGCGATCAAAGGTTTGGGAGACAGGGGGATTGGGGGGTGGCATGCCAACAGCACACATCATAGCCCAAACAGATGAGCCTGCTACCAGAAACACATTAACATTCAGAGGGCAGGGCAACCTCAGCCAGACTCAGCCATGGAGCTCTCAGCCCTCAGCAATGCTGAGCTACGCAATCTCATTGTGACTCTGTTTCTCTCTGACTAAGGCACTCCACAAGATATAGAGAGTGAGATACCAGGGAGATAGCACCATGAAACAGAGTTCCAAAGCAGAGATAGATAAATAAGTTAAATTCCAATGAATAGTATCCATTACTGCCAGCATTGTCACGCCCTGACTCAGGGGACGCTTAAATGTTGAGTCAGGGTGTGTATATTCTTTGTTGTGTGTTTTCTATGTTTCAATCTATTATCTGTAGATCTATGTTGGCCGGTGTGGTTCCCAATCAGAGGCAGCTGTAGCTCGGTGTCTCTGATTGGGGATCATACTTAGGCAGCCTATTGGCACTAGTGGGTTGTGGGATCTTGTTCCATGTAAGGTTTGTTTTCTGTACTACCTTGGACTTCACGTTTCGTTTCGTTTATTGTTTTGTCGTGGTGTTTATTCAGTTAAAATAAACATGTATGCATATCACGCTGCGCCTTGGTCTAACCCATCATTCAACGAACGTGACAGAAGATCTCACCAAACGAGGACCAAGCAGCGTGCCCAGGCGGAGCGAATAGCCATGTCACAGGTGGGCAATTTGTGGTCATGGGAAGAGATATTTGCGGGGAAAGGACCATGGGCTAAGTTAGATGCCCAGGCAGGAGAGGAGCAACGGCAACACGGAGGAGGCCGGTCTAGGAGGAAGCCCGAGAAGCAGCCCCAAGAAAACATTTTGGGGGGGGCACACGTGGTGGTTGGCGGAGCCTAGTGTCAGAGCAGAGCCAACTCCCCGTACTCACGCGAGGAAGCGTATGACTGGGCAGGCTCCGTGTTATGCGGAGCTACGTACTGTGTCGCCAGTGCGCCGGCACAGTCCTGTACGTCCTGTGATTGCACCACGTGCCGTGCGAAGATGGGCATCCAGCCAGGACGGGGTGTGCCGGCTCAACGTTCCTGGTCTCCAGTACGCCTCCTCGGTCCCGCATATCCTGCACCAGTTCTACGAACTGTATTGCCAGTGTGCGTGCACAGCCCAGTGCGTCCTGTGCTGATGCCTCACACATACTGTACGGAAGTAGGCATCCAGCCAGGACGGGTTGTGCCAGCTCTCCGCTCCAGACCTCCAGTCCGCCTCCACAGTCCGGCCCGGCCTGTTCCTCGCACCAAGACAGTGGTGCGCGTCGCCAGCCTTGCCCGGCCTGTTCCTGCTCCTCGCACCAAGCCAGTGGTGCGCGTCGCCAGCCCGGCCCGGCCTGTTCCTGCTCCTCGCACCAAGCCAGTGGTGCGCGTCGCGTCGCCAGCCCGGCCCGGCCTGTTCCTGCTCCTCGCACCAAGCCAGTGGTGCGCGTCGCCAGCCCGGCCCGGCCCGGCCTGTTCCTGCTCCTCGCACCAAGCCAATGGTGTGCGTCGCCAGCCCGGCCCGGCCTGTTCCTGCTCCTCGCACCAAGGCAGTGGTGCGCGTCGCCAGCCCGGCCCGGCCTGTTCCTGCTCCTCGCACCAAGCCAGTGGTGTGCGTCGCCAGCCCGGCCCGGCCTGTTCCTGCTCCTCGCACCAAGCCAGTGGTGCGCGTCGCGTCGCCAGCCCGGCCCGGCCTGTTCCTGCTCCTCGCACCAAGCCAGTGGTGCGCGTCGCCAGCCCGGCCCGGCCCGGCCTGTTCCTGCTCCTCGCACCAAGCCAATGGTGTGCGTCGCCAGCCCGGCCCGGCCTGTTCCTGCTCCTCGCACCAAGGCAGTGGTGCGCGTCGCCAGCCCGGCCCGGCCTGTTCCTGCTCCTCGCACCAAGCCAGTGGTGTGCGTCGCCAGCCGGCCCGGCCTGTTCATGCATCTCGCACCAAGCCAGCGGTGCATGTCGCCAGCCCGGCCCGGCCTGTTCCTGCTCCTCGCACCAAGCCAGCGTTGCGCGTTGCCAGCCCGGCCCGGCCTGTTCCTGCTCCTCGCACCAAGCCAGTGGTGCGCGTCGCCAGCCCGGCCCGGCCTGTTCCTACTCCTCGCACCAAGCCAGTGGTGCTCGTCGCCAGTCCGGTCCGGCCCGTGCCTGCTCCTCGCACCAGACCAGTGGTGCGTTTGTCCAGTCCAGCACGGCCCGTGCCCGTTCCACCGGTGCCTGCGCCACTCCGGAGCCAGAGCAGTCCGCTCCACCAGGGTCTAGTCCAGCTCCGGTCAGCGGCTCCACTCCGGAGCCAGAGCAGTCCGCTCCACCGGTGCCTGATCCAGCTTCGGTCAGCGGCTCCACTCCGGAGCCAGAGCAGTCCGCTCCACCGGTGCCTAGTCCAGCTCTGGTCAGCGGCTCCTGTCCAGACCATGACGTCAGCCCCTCTCCAGGTTCGGGGTCTCCCACACCAGGGTCCAGACAGGGCCTGGCGTATCGTGGGAGGAAGGAGAGGAGAAGCAGCGCGCCGAGGTCCAGACCAGACCAGGGGCGCAACAGGGAGGCGGAGAGTGAGAGGTCGTCACGCCCTGAGCCGGATCCGCCTCCGAGGCGGAATGCCCACCCAGCCCCTACCCTGTTATGTTTATGTTGTGCGGTCGGAATCCGCACCTTTGGGGGGGGTACTGTCACGCCCTGACTCAGGGGACGCTTAAATGTTGAGTCAGGGTGTGTATATTCTTTGTTGTGTGTTTTCTATGTTTTGATCTATTATGTGTAGATCTATGTTGGCCGGTGTGGTTCCCAATCAGAGGCAGCTGTAGCTCGTTGTCTCTGATTGGGGATCATACTTAGGCAGCCTATTGGCACTAGTGGGTTGTGGGATCTTGTTCCGTGTAAGGTTTGTTTTCTGTACTACCTTGGACTTCACGTTTCGTTTCGTTTATTGTTTTGTCGTGGTGTTTATTCAGTTAAAATAAACATGTATGCATATCACGCTGCGCCTTGGTCTGACCCGTCATTCAACGAACGTGACAAGCATAGTCATTATCATTGTCATCCAGGGCCATGCTGTGTTATGCATTCCTTTAATGCCTGCCTGAAATGCTCAAGTGACAGTATCATACACACATACACACACACACACACACACACACACTCCTATTTAAGTGTGGGCTACTGCATAGTGTGTCCAATGAAATGACATTGGCTCCTGGCACTGGCTTTGATCAGGGCTCAGGCCAGAGCCGGTGAGTGAGCAGGATTAGAGTGGCATGTCACTGCCACCTGACCTGACCTATGAGCCACCAGTGGATGGAGGGGTGGTGGAAGAGAGAAGGCAGGGAAATTAACAGAGATGAAGGGACGGATGGCTGGCCTCCATTAGCTCAGCAGATGGTGGGGATCAGGAGTTCAGGGCTCTGTCTTCCCCTCTGCACCCTGCAAAGAGCTGCTCATCAGAGGAATAGACAAAGCCCAAATGAGGGGTGCACAGGGTCACACACAGCCGCCTGGAACCTGAGATGAGGTCCAACATGTAACTACTATTACAGTCTATATAGGGAGCTCTCTGTCATAGCAGTTACATAATGAGATTCAGAGAGAGCGAGATCGAGAGATCGAGTGAACAAGAATGAGTGAGAGAGAGAGAACGAGTGAACGAGAATGGGTGAGCGAGAGAGAACGAGAGAGAGGGAGAAAGATAGATGAAGAGAGTTTGTGTGTGTACGTGCTGGCGTGAAAGTGTCTGTGTTTTTGTGTGGCATCACTTAATCCAGAGCTACCTGAAGTGCCAAATATATTTCCCTGCTGATGAGGCCAGATGGTACCTCATTTGTCAAAAAATGCAGCCGTTGATAACACAACAAATAAGTGAGCAGACAAGCAAATGTCTGTCCCATAATGAAAAGTCAAAATAAATTCGGTAGCAGATAACATTCGATTTTTGTCTGAAAACACTGTAAACCCCCCACACATGTAAATGAAATGTAGCTAGCTAGTTGACCTAATGACAAATTACAATTGAATCTTTTTGTGAATTTAAAGAAGTGAAAGTACATTAGTACCAAAGGTATTCTGTCTCTCATGCCTTATGACCGATTTAAAGTAAACACCTGTTCAAATACTCACAATACAACTTGTACCCCTCCACCACCATCAGCCCAGGGAGGCCGGACAAGCTTTTAGAGGCTATACATCTCAGTGCTCCATTTAACGCTACAGCTGGACCATGTATAATTCCTGTGCAAGGCTATGACTCAAAGGTTACAGACAAAATAGGCACATGCATTTTGTAGAGACAACACTCCCCCAAAAAACCTTCTCCACTCTGATGTTGCTGCTCACTGGCTAATTATGTGCCCAAGCTAGGGAGGGAGGACTTTAATGGACTGTCTCTCTATCAATAAACCCCAGGAGGGCCCCAGTCTTGTCGGGGTCCACAGCAGGGGTGCCCAGGGGCCGCAAATTAATCACAAACAAACAACAACCTGGCCTGCACTAGCAAAACATTCCCTGTGGATATTAGCACAAGCTAGCGCGCTCCGAGAAATATGAGCACATTCCATTACACTACACACTACACTCTATCCACTACTCAACTACACTACACGCAACTGCAAGCGCAGCTGGGTGCCGCACACGACGTCAATTATTCAACACTAGCCCAGTTTGAGCCCAGTGTGGATCATCATCATTATCAGTGTTTCATCATGCCTGTGGATAGTACTCTCCATGCACATCCTTACCTTTCACATAGACTCATTAGACAACAAAATAAATGCACGGAAGTGGGACATCTTTTCTAATTTTATCTACTTCCTCTGTGCTAATGACAGGATGGTAAATTACAGATTCATAAAATAGATCGGTTCACATAGGATTCAATGATGCTAATGCTAAATTAAACACATCAGGTGGAATGAATGGATACTAACTATACCACACACCCAACTTACCACCAAGTAAGGAGAAGCAGCCCTTTTATAAGAGTTTTTGAATTGTATAGTCAATGAAAAGCTATGAAAACCCAATCTTCACCCAGCATGACGAGTGAGACAATCTGTTCTGGGCCCCTGATGGACAGGCGGGCGGGGAGAGTAGCGTGATGCCTGGAGTCCTCCATCTCGCCTGGGAGGTGGAATGGAAAAACACCAAGTTGGGTGGCCCAGAGAGACACCGTGCATTCATCCACCTCTCCCTGGCCCAGCGGAGGGACTTGTCAATCCACTCACCCCAGACTGGGCGCCTCCTCTGACTCAAGGGCTACGGCCCACCAGAGCCGGCCCCTGCGAGATGGAGCTCCGCATCACCACAATACTACAGCCCCTACCTGTCTCTGTCTAGCTCAGTCTCTTAGTCATACAGCAGCTCAGAGTCCCAGACACACAGACAGACAGACACAGACACATGCACATGCAGACATACAGTGGCGAGAGGGGTTTGAAGAGGAGTTTAAAAGAATAGAGAGAGAGAGAGAGCTCTGTCGCACGCTCTGTCGCACGCTCTGTAGCACGCTCTGGGTATGTACATAGTCAATGGTAGGCTTCGAGGGGACTCCTATTGTAGGTACACCTATAGCTCATCTCTTGGCAGTAGTACTGTAGACTACTTTACCACTGACCTCAGCCCACTGACACCCCTATCAGACCACAGCAAATTCACAGTCTACTTGAACAGAGCAATACTCAATCATGAGGCATCAAAGCCAAAGGAACTGAATAATATTAAGAAATGCTATAGATGGAAGGAAAGTAGTGTCGAAACCTACCAAAAACAATTAGGCAACATCAAACTCAGTCCCTTTTAGACAACTTCCTAGACAAAACGTTCCACTGTAATATTGAAGGTGTAAACTTGGCAGTAGAAAACATAAACAGCATATTTGACCTCTCAGCTTCCCTATGAAATCTAAACATTTCTAACAGAAAAACAAAGAAAATTAAAAACAATGACAAATGGTTTGATGAAGAATGCAAAAACCTAAAAAAGAAATTGAGAAACCTATCCAACCAAAAACATAGAGACCCAGAAAACATTTTAGTCATTTAGCAGACACTCTTATCCAGAGCGACTTACAGTTAGTGAGTGCATTCGTTTTTTTTTTTTTTTATACTGGCCCCCCGTGGGAAATGAACCCACAACCCTGGCGTTGCAAGAGCCATGCTCTACCAACTGAGCTACACGGGGCCTATGCCTTCACTATGATGAATCACTAAAACAATACAGAAACACACTATGGAAAAAGAAGGAACAGCATGTCAGAAATCAGCTAAATGTAATTGAAGAATCCATAGACTCTAACTACTTCTGGGAAAATTGGAAAACACTAAACAAACAACAACATGAAGAGCTATCTATCCAAAACACTTTTTACCAAATTAACGTACGAGAGACCCCGTATTCACCCTGCACACCCTAATTGACAAACAAACAAACCAAAACAAAGGCAAAGTCTTCTCACGCTTTGTTGATTTCAAAAAAGCTTTTCACTCAATTTGGCATGAGGGTCTGCTATACAAATTGATGGAAAGTGGTGTTGGGGGAAAAACATACGACATTATAAAATCCATGTACACAAACAGCATGTGTGCAGTTAAAATGGGCAAAAAAACACACACATTTCTTTCCACAGGGCCGTGGGGTGAGACACGGATGCAGTTTAAGCCCCACCCTCTTCAACATATATATCAATGAATTGGCGAGGGCACTAGAACAGTCTGCAGCACCTGGCCTCACCCTACTAGAATCTGAAGTCAAATGTCTACTATTTGCTGATGATCTGGTGCTTCTGTCACCAACCAAGGAGGACCTACAGCAGCACCTAGATCTTCTGCACAGATTCTGTCAGACCTGGGCCCTGACAGTAAATCTCAGTAAGACAAAAATAATGGTGTTCCAAAAAAGGTCCAGTTGCCAGGACCACAAATACAAATTCCATCTAGACACCAATGCCCTAGAGCACACAAAAAACTATTCATACCTCGGCCTAAACATCAGCGCCACAGGTAACTTCCACAACGCTGTGAACGATCTGAGAGACAAGGCAAGAAGGGCCTTCTATGCCATCAAAAGGAACATAAAATTCGACATACCAATTAGGATCTGGCTAAAAATACTTGAATCAGTTATAGAACCCATTGCCCTTTATGGTTGTGAGGTCTAGGGTCCGCTCACCAACCAATAATTCACAAAATGGGACAAACACCAAATTGAGACTCTGCATGCAGAATTCTGCAAAAATGTCCTCAGTGTACAATGAAAAACGGCAAATAATGCATGCAGAGCAGAATTAGGCTGATACCCGCTAATTATCAAAATCCAGAAAAGAGCCGTTAAATTCTATAACAACTTAAAAGGAAGCGATTCCCAAACGTTCCATAACAAAGCCATCACCTACAGAGAGATGAACTTGCAGAAGAGTCCCCTAAGTGAGCTGGTCCTGGGGCTCTGTTCACAAACACAAACAGACCCCACACAGCCCCAGGACAACAACCCAATTAGACCCAACCAAATCATGAGAAAACAAAAAGATAATTACTTGACACATTGGAAAGAATTAACAAAAAAACAGAGCATGCTATTTGGCCCTAATCAGAGAGTACACGGACTCAGTGAGCATAGCCTTGCTATTGAGAAAGGCCGCTGTAGGTAGACCTGGCTCTCAAGAGAAAACAGGCTATGTGCACACTGCCCACAAAATGAGGTGGAAACTGAGCTGCACTTCCTAACCTCCTGCCAAATGTATGACCCTATTAGAGACACATATTTCCCTCAGATTACAGAGATCCACAAAGAATTCGAAAACAAACCCAATATTGATAAACTCCCTTATCTACTGGGTGAAATACCACAGTGTGCTATCACAGCAACAATATTTGTGACCTGTTGCCACAAGAAAAGGGCAACCAGTGAAGAACAAACACCATTGTAAATACAACCCATATTTATGTTTATTTATTTTCCAATTTGTACTTTAACTATTTGCACATTGTTACAACACTGTATATATACATAATAAGACATTTGAAATGTCTTTCTCCTTTTGGAAATTCTGAGTGTAATGTTTACTGTTAATATTTATTGTTTATTTCACGTTGTTTTTCACTGTTTACTATCTACTTCATTTGCTTTGGTAATGTTAACATACGCTATGCCAATATAGCCCTTAAATTGAAATTGAATTGAGAGAGAGAGAGAGAGAGAGAGAGAGAGAGAGAGAGAGAGAGAGAGAGGGAGAGAGAGAGAGAGAGAGAGTGAGTGAATGAATGAGTGAGTGAGTGAGTGATTGAGTGAGTGAGTGAGTGAGTGAGTGAGTGAGTGAGTGAGTGAGTGAGTGAGTGAGTGAGTGAGTGAGTGAGTGAGTGAGTGAGTGAGGGGGTGAGGGGGTGAGTGAGTGAGTGAGTGAGTGAATGAATGAGAGAGAGAGAGAGAGAAAGAGACAGAGAAAGAGAGAGAAAAATTGAAAGAGAGAGAGAGAGAGCGTCCCCCACGACGACAGGACAGCGGAGTCACTGACCACCTTCCGGAGACACTTGAAACCCTACCTCTTTAAGGAATACCTGGAATAATATAAAGTAATCCTTCTACCCCACCTCCCCCATAAAAAAAATAAAAGTGCTTGTCCCACTGGCTATCATAAGTTGAATGCACCAATTTGTAAGTCGCTCTGGATAAGAGCGTCTGCTAAATTATGTACATGTAAATGTACATGTAAATTATCATTACCAAGCCCTGTAATGCCAAGAGCTGAGCAAAGAAAATAGTCCCCTCATCCAGCTGGTTATGGCGTTCAGTTCACAAACCTGTTCTACTAACACACTGAAGCCTCAGGACCTGAACAGCCAATCAATCAGAATAAACCAAATTACAACACAGTCAAAACTAAACTACATTACCTATTGGGAAACACAAGCACAAAGCAAAATGCAGTGCTATCTGGCCCTAAATCAACAGTACACCATGGCAAACTATTTGACCATGGTTGCTGATCAAAACCTTAGAAAAACCTTGACAAAGTACAGGCTCAGTGAGCACAGCCTTGCCATTGAGAAGGGTAGACACAGGAAAACGTGGCTCCCTGTAGAGGAAAGACTGTGCAACCACTGCACCACAGCTGAACCCAAGACAGAGCTGCATTTACTGACAAAATGTAAAAAAAAATATATAAAACAATTAGAGAGTGTCATTTCCCCAAATTTGAAACCCTTATTCAAGGTTTCAAAGACCTCTCTGATGAGAATAGGCTACCCATCCTGTTGGGGGAGGACGCAGAGAGCTGTGGGTTGGCAGCGCGCTACATTGCTGCCTGCCATAAAATGAGGGACAGTGTCTGACAGACCAACCAACCTGCACATGTCCTCTATGCCATTGTTATTGTTATTGTTCAATGTATGGTTATGTTGGCCCTTGATTATTGTTGTTACTGTTGTCCCATTGACAATATTGATTATTATTATTTTAATTATTTTAATATTGTAAATGTATCACTTCATCTCCAAAGTACGCTTTGGCAATATGTACTGTTCAATGTATTGAATTGAATTGAATTGAATTGAATTGAATTGAATTGAGAGAGAGAGAGAGAGAGAGAGAGAGAGAGAGAGAGAGAGAGAGAGAGAGAGAGAGAGAGAGAGATGTCCATTACAATAGAAGAGCAGAGCGAGGCGGTTTTAAAGTCAGGGCCATGCTCTCTATGGAGCAGACACCCAAGGCCACAGAATGACACTGAGAAGGACATCCACAGAACAGAACAGAGGCTGCCAGGGTCTGTGAAGCTGAGCTGCCTGGAACTTCACATGTCTCAGATCCATGTCTCCCAGGGCCAGGCTCTGATTTCTCTCTGTAGTCGCCCCGCTGTTCGCCAGATTTGCTGGAGCTCAAAGTTAGATTAGAAACCATCTTGTGTCACCCCTGACAAATGGTGCAACAAAACAACATGTTTGGCTTTTGGGCGATCGCTCTCTTGTTCTTTTTTAAAACATATTTTTAAGCACCCACCCGACCCTCTCTTCCCCTTTGTTTCTCCCATTCCCTCACTCCCCAGGCAACTCCCTGAGCTGAAACATTGGAGCACTTGTTTGTTTAAACAGCATTTTTTTCAAGCAGGCAATGTTTGTGGGCAGCCTCACCAGGGGGTCCTGGAAGCAAAGCATGGGCAGTGACTGATCAATAGTTTATCTGTCTCAGTGAGAGGGATGTTATGTGTCTAATCACACAGACACAATCTGCATGCAAGAAACACCAACAAACAGTCACGCAAATACAAACCAAGTCCCTCTTTATCACACGCAAACAGAAACAAATGTGCACGTTTTACCTCCCTTAAACTATAACTTGCTCACTCTCTCTCATCCCTGTTTGACCTTAGTCTTCCCTCACTACTCTCTACCAGACCTCCTGGCCTATCTATCCCCCTCAGTGGTGCTATCTATGCCTACAGATTCCCTCTCTATAGAGTAAGAATGAGTGAGAGGAATATTGAGTGTCTCTATCCAATTCTGAATTCTATTAGACTCTGAGGAGGTTGCAGCAGAATGCCAAATGAAGAATATCTCTCTGCCTGTGACAGTGAGAAACCGCTCTCAGCCCCTTGAGTGTCTGTGCCCCCTCTCTGTGTCCCCTCTCCTGTCCCCTCCACAGCAGGCAGGGGTACCAATGCGTTCACCTCTGCCAGCCCTTTCAGCTGATCATTAGGCACCATCCATAAATAACAACCCCCTGATGAGTCAGTTTGCACTTAACATCCGAGGATGAGCAGTCAGTCAGGAGGGCAGTGCATCTACCGGCCTCTGCTGCAGCCTACATGTTGAATAAAGTTATTTTAATATTTGAAATATGAATGTCAACGTGTCTGGAAGCAATAGAGATTGGCTGCTCATCTTCATTCTGTCCCTGCCTCGTATCAATATGCACAGCAGTATGGTGCCTCTGGTTCAAGTGAGAGCTGCATTCTGGGATGGCTAAAGAGAGGGGCTTTGGAATGAGTCAGACATCAGTGGATCTGGCCATTGGAATACTGTACAGTAGTGAGACAAGGAGTTCCCTACCTATCTAGTGAATGATGCAAACAGTCACACAGGATGAGGAACACTAGGTTACTTGGCAAACTTATAATTCAACTTTACAATAGTTTCTGCTAATGTCACCAGCCACTGTGTAGACCCAGCGACACTATTTAAGAACACTTACACAGCAAAGAATCGCCCGTCAATGTGAAGCCTGGCTGATTCATATAGAATTTGTCCTCTACAGAATCTGTACTTTATAGTGCCCCTGTGGCACAAAGTATCTACTGTCATTGAACAAAGGAACTGCACAGAATTTAAGTCACCACATTTAGAGTCTAGGGTATCTCCCATGGTCTCTCCTGTGTAATATATTCAGTCCAACCATGGTGGCCTTGACCGCTCTACTTTATCCTCCTCCTCCTCTTTCCTTGCTTTCCCCCTCTTTCTCTCTCTCCAATCATGTGCTCTGGATAGATATGAGGTGAATTTAAGCCTGTAAATGAAGTAATTTGGTTTGAACATACTTGGACAAGTAATAAGACCACTTAATATAATTCCCCCTCCCACAATCTGCACAGATAAAGAGAGGAGGAGGGAGATGTAAAAGGGTGAGAGAACAAAATAGAGGGGGAATATTGGATACCGAGAGAAAATAGAGCAAACTGACATTAAAGGAAAAAATAAATTAAAATAAATAAATAGGGGAAAGGACATAGGAGGAGATAAAATAAGACTAAATAGATTATACTGTGACGTGCAGAGGCAGAGGGCAATAGCCTTTTGAAAAGCAGAGTCAATTTCCATGATTAATAATGCTGATGAGCGCTGATTGGCAGATGTGGTTACTGGTGACAGGTGGCAGTTTCCTTTCACAGTATGATATGGGGGTTTCAACAGTAAGCTGACAGTTGTCCCTACACCATCGATGGAGGGGACAAGCTTGGAACAGACCAGTGTCTAGCTTTAGGTTGGCTGGGAAGCCCTAAGGTTGTGGTAGGGGGCTTTTGGGTTAGATCTTGTATGGAGAGCAATTGGAGACCTAGACGGTCAGCCGGACTTCACCACACCACATCTCTTCAGCAGGCAGTAGCTCTCCTCTCCTCAGGCCAGCCACACAGTGTTGACATACCATCACATATTTACTAACAGTTCTGGGGCTGGATTCACAAGGCTTATTCTAATGATACAGTGAGGGAAAAAAGTATTTGATCCCCTGCTGATTTTGTACGTTTGCCCACTGACAAAGAAATGATCAGTCTATAATTTTAATGGTAGGTTTATTTGAACAGTGAGAGACAGTAACAACAAAAAAATCCAGAAAAAACGCATGTAAAAAATGTTATAAATTGATTTGCATTTTAATGAGGGAAATAAGTATTTGACCCCCTCTCAATCAGAAAGATTTTTGGCTCCCTGGTGTCTTTTATACAGGTAACGAGCTGAGATTAGGAGCACACGCTTAAAGGGAGTGCTCCTAATCTCAGCTTGTTACCTGTATAAAAGACACCTGTCCACAGAAGCAATCAATCAATCAGATTCCAAACTCTCCACCATGGCCAAGACCAAAGAGCTCTCCAAGGATGTCAGGGACAAGATTGTAGACCTACACAAGGCTGGAATGGGCTACAAGACCATCGCCAAGCAGCTTGGTGAGAAGGTGACAACAGTTGGTGCTATTATTCGCAAATGGAAGAAACACAAAATACCTGTCAATCTCCCTCGGCCTGGGGCTCCATGCAAGATCTCACCTCGTGGAGTTGCAATGATCATGAGAACGGTGAGGAATCAGCCCAGAACTACATGGGAGGATCTTGTAAATGATCTCAAGGCAGCTGGGACCATAGTCACCAAGAAAACAATTGGTAACACACTACGCCGTGAAGGACTGAAATCCTGCAGCGCCCGTAAGGTCCCCCTGCTCAAGAAAGCACATATACAGGGCCGTCTGAAGTTTGCCAATGAACATCTGAATAATTCAGAGGAGATCTGGGTGAAAGTGTTATGGTTAGATGAGAACAAAATCGAGCTCTTTGTCATCAACTCAACTCGCCGTGTTTGGAGGAGGAGGAATGCTGCCTATGACCCCAAGAACAACATCCCCACCATCATGCTTTGGAGGTGTTTTTCTGCTAAGGGGACAGGACAACTTCACCGCATCAAAGGGACGATGGAAGGGGCCATGTACCGTCAAATCTTGGGTGAGAACCTCCTTCCCTCAGCCAGGGCATTGAGAGGGGTCGTGGATGGGTATTCCAGCATGACAATGACCCAAAACACACGGCCAAGGCAACAAAGGAGTGGCTCAAGAAGAAGCACATTAAGGTCCTGGAGTGGCCTAGCCAGTCTCCACACCTTAATCCCATAGAAAATCTGTGGAGGGAGCTGAAGGTTCGAGTTGCCAAACGTCAGCCTCGAAACCTTTATGACTTGGAGAAGATCTGCAAAGAGGAGTGGAACAAAATCTATCCTGAGATGTGTGCAAACCTGGTGGCCAACTACAAGAAACGTCTTACCTCTGTGACTGCCAACAAGGGTTTTGCCACCAAGTACTAAGTCATGTTTTGCAGAGGGGTCAAATATGTATTTCCCTCATTAAAATGCAAATCAATTTATAACATTTTTTACATGCGTTTTTCTGGATTTGTTGTTATTCTGTCTCTCACTGTTCAAATAAACCTACCATTAAAATTATAGACTGATCATGTCTTTGTCAGTGGGCAAACAAACAAAATCAGCAGGGGATCAAATACTTTTTTCCCTCACTGTAAATGAAGCATTCATCAAGCACTCCAAGGCTTTTCCAATGTGTTGGACTACTCATAGTCCTTTAAGATAAAGAGGGATTGTAGATTTTTAATTCATGTTTATGCCTCAAAACATGTTGTGTTACAGCCTGAATTCAAAATGTATATATGAAAAATATATATCACCCATCTACACACAATACTCCATAATGACATAATTAAAACATGTTTTTAGAAATTTTAGCAAATTTATTGAAAATGAAATACAGGGTCAATACTTTGTAGAAGCACCTTTCAGCGGTTACTGCTGTGAGTCTATCTGGGTCAGTCTCTAAGAGCTTTCCCCACCTGGATTGTGCAACATTTGTCCATTATACTTTTCAAAATTCTTCAAGCTCTGTCAAATTTGTTGCTGATCATTGCTAGACAACCATTTTCATTTGCCATATTTTTCAAATAGATTTAAGTCAAAACTGTAATTTGGCCACTCAGGAACATTTACTGTCTTCTTGGTAAGTAACGCCAGTGTAGATTTGGCCTTGTCTGGTGGAAAGCAGACTGAACCAGGTTTTCCTCTAGAATTTTACCTGTGCTTTGCTCCATTCCGTTTCTTTTTTGTCCTGAAAAACTCTCCAGTCCATAAAGATTACAAGCATAGCCATAACATGATGCAACCACCACTATGCTTGTAAATATGGAGAGTGGTACTCAGTAATGTGTTGTTTTGGATTTGCCCCAAACATAACACTTTGTATTTAGGACAAAAAGTGAATAACTTTGCCAAATGTTTTACAGCATTACTTTATTGCCTTGTTGCAAACAGGATGCATGTTTTAGAATATTTTGATTCTATACAGGCTACCTTCTTTTCACTTTGTCAATTAGGTTAGTATTGTGGAGTAACTACAATGTTGTTGATCCATCCTCAGTTTTCTCCTATCACAGCAATTCAACTATGTAACTGTTTTAAAGTCACCATTGGCCTCATGGTGAAATTACGGAGCGGTTTCCTTACTATCCTGCAAATGAGTTAGGAAGGACGCCTGTATCTTTGTAGTGACTGGGGGTATTGATACACCACCCAAAGTGTAATTAATAACTTCACTATGCTCAAAGGGATATTCAACAACTGCTTTTTTTTTTAAAACCAATCTACCAATAGGTGCCCTACTTTGCGAGGCATTGAAAACCTCCCTGGTCTTTGTGGTTGAATATGTGTTTGAAATTCACTGCTCGACTGAGGGACCTTTTACATTTACATTTACGTCATTTAGCAGACGCTCTTATCCAGAGCGACTTACAAATTGGTGCATTCACCTTATAGCCAGTGGGATAACCACTTTACAATGTTTATATTTTTTTGTTTTGGGGGGGTGGGGGGGGGGGGGGGGGGGGGGGTAGAAGGATTACTTTATCCTATCCCAGGTATTCCTTAAAGACGTGGGGTTTCAAATGTCTCCGGAAGGTGGTGAGTGACTCCGCTGTCCTGGCATCGTGAGGGAGCTTGTTCCACCATTGGGGTGCCAGAGCAGCGAACAGTTTTGACTGGGCTGAGCGGGAACTGTGCTTCCGCAGAGGTAGGGGAGCCAGCAGGCCAGAGGTGGATGAACGCAATGCCCTCGTTTGGGTGTAGGGACTGATCAGAGCCTGAAGGTACGGAGGTGCCGTTCCCCTCACAGCTCCGTAGGCAAGCACCATGGTCTTGTAGCAGATGCGAGCTTCAACTGGAAGCCAGTGGAGTGTGCGGAGGAGCGGGGTGACGTGAGAGAACTTGGGAAGGTTTAACAACAGACGGGCTGCGGCATTCTGGATGGGTTGTAGGGGTTTAATGGCACAGGCAGGGAGCCCAGCCAATAGCGAGTTGCAGTAATCCAGACGGGAGATGACAAGTGCCTGGATTAGGACCTGTGCCGCTTCCTGTGTAAGGCAGGGTCGTACTCTCCGAATGTTGTAGAGCATGAACCTACAGGATCGGGTCACCGTCTTGATGTTAGCGGAGAACGACAGGGTGTTGTCCAGGGTCACGCCAAGGTTCTTCGCACTCTGGGAGGAGGACACAACGGAGTTGTCAACCGTGATGGCGAGATCATGGAACGGGCAGTCCTTCCCCGGGAGGAAGAGCAGCTCCGTCTTGCCAAGGTTCAGCTTGAGGTGGTGATCTGTCATCCACACTGATATGTCTGCCAGACATGCAGAGATGCGATTCGCCACCTGGTTATCAGAAGGGGGAAAGGAGAAGATTAGTTGTGTGTCGTCTGCGTAGCAATGATAGGAGAGGCCATGTGAGGATATGACAGAGCCAAGTGACTTGGTGTATAGCGAGAATAGGAGAGGGCCTAGAATTGAGCCCTGGGGGACACCAGTGGTGAGAGCACGTGGTGCGGAGACAGCTTCTCGCCACGCCACTTGGTAGGAGCGACCGGTCAGGTAGGACGCAATCCAAGAGTGAGCCGCGCCGTAGATGCCCAGCTCGGAGAGGGTGGAGAGTAGGATCTGATGGTTCACAGTATCAAAGGCAGCAGACAGGCCTAGAAGGACAAGAGCAGAGGAGAGAGAGTTAGCTTTAGCAGTGCGGAGAGCCTCTGTGACACAGAGAAGAGCAGTCTCAGTTGAATGACCAGTCTTGAAACCTGACTGGTTTGGATCAAGAAGGTCATTCTGAGAGAGATAGCAAGAGAGTTGGCTAAAGACGGCACGCTCAAGAGTTTTGGAGAGAAAAGAAAGAAGGGATACTGGTCTGTAGTTGTTGACATCAGAGGGATCGAGTGTTGGTTTTTTGAGAAGGGGTGCAACTCTCGCTCTCTTGAAGACGGACATAGCCAGCGGTCAAGGATGAGTTGATCAGCGAGGTGAGGTAAGGGAGAAGGTCACCGGAGATGGTCTGGAGAAGAGAGGAGGGGATAGGGTCAAGCGGGCAGGTTGTTGGGCGGCCGGCCGTCACAAGTCGCAAGATTTTATCTGGAGAGAGAGGGGAGAAAGAAGTCAAAGCATAGGGTAGGGCAGTGTGAGCAGGACCAGCAGTGTCATTTGACTTAACAAACGAGGATCTGATGTCGTCAACCTTCTTTTCAAAATGGTTGACGAAGTCATCCACAGAGAGGGAGGAGGGGGGAGGGGGAGGAGGATTCAGCAGGGAGGAGAAAGTGGCAAAGAGCTTCCTAGGGTTAGAGGCAGATGCTTGGAATTTAGAGTGGTAGAAAGTGGCCTTAGCAGCAGAAACAGATGAAGAAAATGTAGAGAGGAGGGAGTGAAAAGATGCCAGGTCCGCAGGGAGTCTAGTTTTCCTCCATTTCCGCTCAGCTGCCTGGAGCCCTGTTCTGTGAGCTCGCAATGAGTCATCAAGCCACGGAGCTGGAGGGGAGGACCGAGCCGGCCGGGAGGATAGGGGACATAGAGAGTCAAAGGATGCAGAAAGGGAGGAGAGGAGGGTTGAGGAGGCAGAATCAGGAGATTGGAAGGAGAAGGTTTGAGCAGAGGGAAGAGATGATAGGATGGAAGAGGAAAGAGTAGCGGGAGAGAAAGAGCGAAGGTTGCGACGGCGCATTACCATCTGAGTAGGGGCAGAGTGAGTAGTGTTGGAGGAGATCGAGAGAGAAAAGGATACAAAGTAGTGGTCGGAGACATGGAGGGGAGTTGCAGTGAGATTAGTAGAAGAACAGCATCTAGTAAAGATGAGGTCAAGCGTATTGCCTGCCTTGTGAGTAGGGCGGGACGGTGAGAGGGTGAGGTCAAAAGAGGAGAGGAGTGGAAAGAAGGAGGCAGAGAGAAATTAGTCAAAGGTAGACGTAGGGAGGTTGAAGTCCCCCAGAACTGTGAGGGGTGAGCCATCCTCAGGAAAGGAACTTATCAAGGCGTCAAGCTCATTGATGAACTCTCCAAGGGAACCTGGAGGGCGATAAATGACAAGGATGTCAAGCTTAAATGGGCTAGTGACTGTGACAGCATGGAATTCAAATGAGGAGATAGACAAATGGGTCAGGGGAAAAATAGAGAATGTCCACTTGGGAGAGATGAGGATTCCTGTGCCACCACCCCGCTGACCAGATGCTCTCGGGGTATGCGAGAACACATGGTCAGACGAGGAGAGAGCAGTAGGAGTAGCAGTGTTTTCAGTGGTAATCCATGTTTCCGTCAGCACCAAGAAGTCGAGGGACTGGAGGGTAGCATAGGCTGAGATGAACTCTGCCTTGTTGGCAGCAGAACAGCAGTTCCAGAGGCTGCCTGAGACCTGGAACTCCACGTGGGTGGTGCGTGCAGGGACCACCAGGTTAGAGAGGCAGCAGCCACGCGGTGTGAGGCGTTTGTATAGCCTGTGCAGAGAGGAGAGAACAGGGATAGACAGAGGCATAGTTGACAGGCTACAGAAAATGGCTACAATAATGCAAAGGAGATCGGAATGAAATGAACTAAACATCTGGGAAAGGAGAGAGCGGGGCCTCCCTCACCACAACACCCAAATATAACTCTCCCAACTTCCACCTCAGAAACTATAATTGTTGTAAACTACAGCGGTTAAATGTTTTCTAGGAATAGACTAACTTAGTTTATTCATCTAGCTAACTTGGTACAGTATTCTTCCGTGAAAATCGTCCAGGGCACCTAGTCATAAGACGCCACAGCCAGCTAGCATGCCGGACTCCAACAACACGGTTTAGCACCAATACTCGGCCACAACAAACCACCAGTGTGTCAACACGCCAAGCAGATCATTCGTGTCCGTGTCTAACGTTGTGGGTTAGTCCCGACAGCTTGAGCGAGTCCGTCGTCAACTTATTCAGCCAGTTAGTTAGCTAGAATAGTTAGCATACTAGCTAGCCATTGCTTTCAGACAAAGAAGAAACCCCTCCTTTCACGGCACGAACACACAGAGAGAGCCAAGCTAACGTTAACTAGTCACCCATGTCCCGAATTCCTTGAACGACTCTGGCTACCAATATGTAAAAACAAAACACAAATGTAGGTTATAACTTACCCCTAGCAGCTACTGTTAGCTAGCCAAGTGCAATGCTAGCCACTGAATTGACTCAGCCAGTTTGCGTCTGTTCGCTAGGTTGTTCCAGCTATTGTTTACTAGTAGCTATCCAGGTAGCAACAAGCTACCTTACATATAATTGTATGTGTGGGGTACAGAGTTGAGGTAGTCAATCAAAAATAATGTTAAACACTATTATTGCACACAGAGTGAGTCCATGCAACTTATTATGTGACTTGTTAAGAACATTTTTACTCCTGAACATATTTAGGCTTGCCATAAAAAAGGGGGTGAATACCTACTGACTCAAGACATTTCAGCTTTTCATTTTTTATTAACATAATTCCACTTTGACATTATGGGGTATTGTGTGTAGGCCAGTGATAGTGATACAAAATCTGAGTTTAATCAATTTTCAATTCAGGCTGTAACAACAAAATGTGGAAAAAGCAGTAGGCAGTGAACAACTGCATCAGAAATGTCTAAACTTTCTGACAAACTAAACATCAGAGAGATACTTCATGTAGATAGATAATGCTAATGTACTGATGCATGATTGAGCGTATAAGCAGATAGACTGAAAGAAGGATACTCAGAACCCATCACACAGACATAAAGGAAGAAGGCTGCTAATGATACACTGCAGAGTAGAGCCAGGCCAAGTCTCGCTTTTACAGTAGCACCATGTCACACTAACCCAAATAAACACCTTTAGAAAATTTCACACACAAATTATACACATGTTCTGGCAAGCTTATTCCAACATTCCAGAGTGTCTATGATCTATTGCAAATATAAATCCTATCCTTTACTGTCATATACATCCCATCTAATAGACATAGTGACGCGTTCATTTCATTGATAAAACCTTTAATCACTATTGGATGACACATACCTTATGTGACCGTCAGTACAGTAATCAGCTCCTGCTGTACCACTATTTAACTGATCTAAATGCTCACCTCAGAGGCCGAATGAAGTCAACCACTCCACAGCCAAGGACTCCACTAGGTCATCTGAGAAAAAGGCTCCACTCCATATTAGGTGGAAGGGTTTAATATCTATATTATTGATCAGCCCATATGGCTGCAGATCGATCTTATCTGGTCACAGACAGACTAACAATCAGTGAGAGAAGATACAGGAGTCTAAAAGTTTGTGTGTGTGTTAGTGTGTGTGTGTGTGTGTGTGTGTGTCCTGAATGAAGTAATGTCAATAATGTAACATGTCAGAGCTCCTCCTTCTATGACACAAAGAAGATAAACATGGTGATTTCTGAACATAGTGCTGTGGGAGGAAAACATTCCATGCAGGTAGCTCACTGTAGATACTGCAGAGTGGAAAATCCAAACAGCTAAATCTGTCTGAACACAGTTTATGGAAAACCTGAATAACTTTGTTAGCATGATAATGATAATTAAATTACTCTTTATAGAATAACCACAATTTAAAACCAGAATTTCCAAAATAATGGACAATCAGTTTCTGGCTCCCTCTGTGCTTCTGACTGGCGGTAGACAAAACAACAGTTTCTGTAACTTGATGGAAAAATACAATTACAATTATGAACTTTTCAAATATATAATGCCTGCTGCTGGTCTAATCAGTTGTCCCTCGGTACAGTCTTTGATTGGCTAGCCGCCCACAAACTGTAGCTATACCCTGACTGTACTTATTGCCAGACGAAACAAAATAATTTATGTTCCAGTGTCTGCCCTTACTTAGTTTATCCTAACCACTGTTTCCACAGTGAGACAATGCCTTCAAACGTTCAGTAAAACAGTATGACATAGTAAGACAAAGCGCCAGTGTGATAGGGGTTATTATAAGTGAGGAGAACCGAACTCACCTCTACAGACGTTGCCGTTGTCCGGCTCAAAGCCAGCCTTGCAGGTGCAGCTCCCAATGGGAACCATCCACTCTCCATCTCCGTTGCAGTACAGCTTGATGGGAACATCCACTTCCTCTGAGTTAGCGATGCACGTGCCTCTGGCGATGACCAGGGAGGTGCTCTCGGCGCCCGTCATGGTCTCGGGGAAGATGGCAAAGTTCTGCACCACGCTGGGGCACTTCTTATGGAAGACACGTATGGACAGCAGGGACATGCAGGCCCCGTAGTCCTGGAAGGCCAGGTAGAAACCACTACGAGACAGCGGGCCGAAGCTCCGCACCTCCGTGTTGACCTTCATCAATCGTCCACCAAAGTCCACCTGGGAGAAGCTCTCGTCAGCTGCGATGGTGTCCACCTTCAGGTAGGGGGCTTCCATCCAGAAGGCGGTTCCCTTGGTGGTGGCGATGACCGAGTCTGTCTCGTAGTAGTAGAGGTTGAACGTCTCCTTACAGGAGCCGGGAACACTGGGGATGGAGCTGCAGTCACGGACAGTGAAACGCATCTCCACATAGACACGCTGAGCCCCTCGTCTGTCGATGAAGGTGGTAAGGAGCCAGTTGTTCTGGCTGGGCTCGAACACGTTACACACCTGGTAGGTCCTGATGGTGTTGAGGTTCTCATCATAGCCACTCACCTCCTCCCACTGTGGAGAACACACACACACACAACAATCACAGAGACAAGTTAGAGTAAGGCTTCAATCAATCAACACGTCAGCAAGTCATGGAGAGAGAGATTATTGAGAGTGAGAGAGACAGAGTGAGAGACTTTGACCCTGCATATGTTTTTCTTCCATTTCCTAGTGTATCTCTGAATGCTGGTATTGGCTTTTAGCGGTCTACAATCCACTCAGGCACAGCCAGGTAACCACAGACAAGTGGCCCAACTAAAATCAGTATTGGGAGGTATGATTGAGCAAGGCCTCACCACATTAGGACATTTGGTGCATTACAGATGTAGGATTATACGAGGTATTGAATTAGAGCCTGAGAGAAAGGAAGGCCCATAGCCTCAGAACGAGCTGCCTAGTTAATGGAGTCAGCATTAAAGCAGTACACACACACATTAGGGGGCTGTGAGCCGGCCATAAAGCACTGATAAGACTTAAGCACAGCCAATGCTTTCACTACACCATTAATTCACACAATAATTAATTCACACATTACCATTTCTGTGACGGACCAGGAGCACTGCTACTGTGCATTAACACCACTTGTAAATCCTTCATAATCATCACAGAAATGTGTGTTGTGTGTGCAAGTATGAGATCAAGTATCTGTGCAATATGATGATATGATGATGTACTAATGGTCCTAATGATATTGAAACGCCCACTTCTCCACATGATGATCTCCTTATTTCCATGGACCAAGGGAGGGCCCACTCGATGGCCACAGCAGCCCATAGTCTGGCAGATTATGAAAGGCATGGATACAGAAACACTAGTGGAGAGTACACTACACCCCCCCCCCCCCCCCCCCCCCCCCCCACTGGGAGTTCTTGTTATATCCAACAAACCAGGCCTTCTTTAGGGAGGTGAGATGGATATGACGGTGTGTGGATGAGTGATGGATAAGGGTTGTGTGAAACGAGAGGTAACGTGGTGAGTTGTGGCTACCGGGGAGCACTGGAGTGGTGCATTGTGGGAGACGCTGTTGAAACAGTGGCCAGGAAGAGGAGCAGATCACAGAGAGCTGAGATGATTAATGAGTTTACAGAGAGCCCTGACACAAGTTAAACCTTCTATTTTTTCTCAGCGCCTCTCCTTCGCTCTGCGCCTCTTCCCTAGGATGACCATTCATCAGAATTAGAGCGACTTGTCCATTTCAACACCAAGCTGACATTAATACAGCCAGGTTCCAGCTACAGAGAGAGAGAGGGTGCTCAGTGCAGCCAGAGCCAAGCCAAGGGGACCAACCACATCCACACTATCCACAGATGACCTATTTTTCACAACTTCCCAGAGTATGTTGTGTAAAATAGTCTGAGTATTTGTCTCACATCAACATAAATTGCTGTGCCACAACAATTGTGCCATGCATCCACTGTTCCCTAACCAAGCAGACATGACGGATGCCTTAAGAAGTCATGACGAGTCTCTCAGAGCTTATCCAACTGGATGGCTTAGATCAGGACACTCCAGTGACTTTACTTCGTCTAGGGAGTAACTCACTGTTCAGCCCAATCTCCAGTCTGACTCCTGTAATTACAACCCAGCTAGCACATAACGTTCTGAGAACCATATGTTTCTTAGAGCAGTGGTTCCCAAACTGTGGGGCGGAGGGGTCCCCCCCCCCCCCCCCCAAAAAAAGGGACTCAGCCCGGCTTTAAACGTACTCTTGAAAGTTGTAATAATAGAATGCACAAGGTGCAATTTCGAAATTGGGTAGTGCATCATCAGTTCATCTTGTCATGTTAGTCATTGAATACATTACAGAGCTATTGACAACTTGTGAGAAATGTCCCGATCAACTAGCTCATGTCAGCTAACGTTTTATTATTTCGTTTTTATTATTGTAATTCTTTAGTCACTCAAATATCACATTAATACACATTAGACATGGCAAAATGTATAGAATTGCAAGAAAATTAGTTTTAAACTGCCACATTTTATTTGCACCCCATGACAAAATGTGTAGAATTGCAGGAAATAAACTTTTAACCTTCTCTCCGCCAACAAGAGGGGTGTGAACAGTTTGTGTCATGAACAGTGCCTGTGCACATAGAAATAGACGGGACGCGCGGGATGTTCCCCAATGCTGGAAGCGGAACCCAGAGTGAAAAAGTTTGGGAACCCCCGTCTTAGAGCTTGGTGAGAATGTGGTTGTCCTACACTCTTAGAAAAAAGGGTTCCAAAAGAGTTCCCCATAGGATAACCCTTTTAGGTATCAGGTAGACACCTTTTGGCTTCCAAGTAGAACCCTCTGTGGAAAGGGTTCTTTATGGAACCCAAAGGGGTTCTACCTGGAACCAAAAGGGTTCTACCTGGAACCAAAAAGGGTCTTCAAAGGGTTCTCCTATGGAAACAGCCGAAGAACCATTTTAGGTTCTAGAAAGCACCTTTTTTTCTAAGAGTGTACATAAAAGCAACAGATGAAGAGAGCTTGTCTGTCGAAACGTTGGTTATTAGGTTATTAAATTATTGCATCTGAGCTCCTAGAGTGTGCGGCTTTCCTTTTCTTTTTCAAAAAAAAAAGTATACCAGTTTCATTCAAGGACCAAAGGATTGACAGCCATCCCATATAGATTGCAAAATAGTTGGGAAGAGATTTTTGACGTACCGATTCCATGGCATAGTGTTTATGAATTGATACGCAAAACGACGTCGGATTCAAAACTTTGAATTTTTCAATTTAAATTATTAAACATTATTGCTACCAATATAATGTTATTTATATGGAGGATACAATCTTCCCAGCTCTGCAGATTTTGTTGCGAAGAGATAGAATCATTAGATCATTTGTTTTGGTACTGTCCTTTTGTAGCTTGATTTTGGACACAGGTCCAGTAATGGCTAAAGGATTGCAATATTTACCTGGAGCTAACCCTGCAGATAGCACTACTGGGTGATCTGAAAAGTCATAGTCAATCGATCAATAATATAATGATACTTTTAGCAAAAATGTTTATTTTTAATTTACAATCTGTAGAAACAATGAGAATAGAAGGGTTCAGAACTTTTGTGAAACATCACAGTACAGTTGAAAAATATATGGCAAATAGTAATCCAATATGGATGGTGTTAAGATAAGATAGATGGGAGGTGTTGAATGGAGCTGAAAGATGGGACTAATAACAACTAACAACAACTAATAACAACAAGATAACTAATGTAAAGCATACTGTGTCCATAATAAGTATATACTGTAGGTTATAGGTTGAGAGCTTTTGTGAAAGAGCACAGTTAGAAAGATATGGCATATAGAAGCAAACCAGATGGATATCATGAAAATGATCGGAGAGGTTGAGGAAGTTCAGGAGTAAAAACAAACAAAATAGAATTATTGTAAAATTGACTGTGTCCATAAAATGTATATAGTATGTATAAGCTGGAAGTAGAGGCCTAAGCATTGTTGTTTGCTAGTTTACTCCAATTAGGGAAGGGGTGGTGGGGTTGGAAAGTAATAAAGGGAAATATATATTTTTAAAGGATATGTATATATATGTATATGTATTTATATATATGTACAATACACTATCATTAAACAGTTTGGGGTCACTCAGAAATGTCCTTGTTTTCGAAAGAAAAGCAATTTTCTTTCACAGCGTTGTACGAGATCTTCAGTTTCTTGGCAATTTCTCGCATGGAATAGCCTTAATTTCTCAGAACAAGAATAGACTGATGAGTTTCAGAAGAAAGTTTGTTGTTTCTGGCCATTTTGATCCTGTAATTGAACCTGCCGGGTGCTCTATCTTTAACAAAAGTCCAAACAGAAAGCAGAGGTAGTGTTCATTGGGCTTCTAATAAAAGTCTGTCATGTCCTCGTCGTGAGTTTCCCAGCAAACGCAATCAGTGGAGATCATTAAGTTAAGCTGTTTCCCCATCACCTCTTAGCCAGGCAGGCAGGTAAAGAGAGTGAGGGGGTGGCTGGATGGATGTATGGATGGCTTTCTGAGAGAGAACAAAGCAGCCCTGGGAGCAGATGCAGTTTCTCACTCTCTGTGGTCCTCTGTAGCTCAATTGGTAGAGCATGGCGCTTGTAACGCCAGGGTAGTGGGTTCGATCCCCGGGACCACCCATATGTAAAAATGTATGCACACATGACTGTAAGTTGCTTTGGATAAAAGCGTCTGCTAAATGGCATATTATTATTATTACTGTATGTGTGTGTGTCCTCTCCTCTCTGTGCTCCTATCAAAGAGATAGAGAAGAAGAGAGCATCCCATGGCACCTCATTGCCTCGGCCCCAACAGGTAAAAAAAACAGAGTATTCAGCTGCACCTCATTGGTTCTCGTCCATAATGGAAATAATGGGGCGTCCTGCCGCACCTCAGTGGTAATGCACTTCTCTGGTCCCGCTGCTGTATTCACTTCTACAAATAAACCTGAGGGCCACACACCACTCACTCCTCTAGAGCTGGATGTACTATCCATATGTGTATATTTAGAAAGTAAATGCATATGAGAGTGAATCATTTAAACAGTGGCAACATCCTCCCTTAACCAGGGATACTATGGTATGTAAATATACTACATCAAATGCTATATGATACTATGATATGGTACTGTAAAAGCTGTGTGTTGTCATAGTGAGTGAACATGGATGATCAGACTGGACCCTGTCTTTCCTCTTGTCCACTGTGTTCATCCTCGTTCCAGTCACAGTGCCCTCCCTCTCTAACCTCCTCTCGCCTCTTCTCCACCTATCTCTCAGGATTCCTCTGTCTGTGTGACTGTGAGCGGAGGAGAAGCGGAAGAGAGAAGAGGCGTGATAATGAGACCGTCAGCGGCAGGCAGGCAGGACCACACTCCGAATCAACAGGCTCTCCTGCAGCAACCCTAATGAGGTAACAGAGTGTGTATAAATGAAACAGCAGGGAAAAAGAGCCTAGGCTCCACTGCTCCCCATCCCAACCCAACCCAGCCAGACGCTGATTCAAGTCAGGTTCTCCTTTAGACTGACACAATAGAGGGAATATGCAGAAGAGCCCACTAGCTTCAATTAGTGAACTCTGGGGGGTCTGTTTGAGTGCTCTTCCTCCTCATTACTGTGATCTGGGCCATCTATGAAGCAAAACTTTTTTTAGGAGGTGGAAGTTGGTTACCTGTTTGAGAGACTTGAAGTGCTCCCACCCATCCAGAACATACTGTATACTCAAAATGGTGCTTGAGGAAGGCACGCAACATCATCAAGGACCCCACACACCACAGCCACAAGCTGTTCTCTTCCTTACCATCCGGCAGACGGTATCGGAGCATGAGGTCTGATATAAACTGTGCCTTCCTGTATTATAGTTACGCTAAAACGTTTATTCTATTCTACTGAGCCATTTACATTATGTTTGTATTCTTATATTTTATTATTTATTATTGTTGTTGCATTGTCGAGAAGGAACCTGCAACTAAGACAATGTATACCATGCGTATCCCGTACATACGACTAATAAAACTTGAAACTTGAAACTTGGAATCTTAGTATAGATATGAATGGCTGCTTGGATGAGGTGGGTGTGATTGGATAGTGTGGACATACAGTGCATTCGGGAAGTATTCAGACCCCTTGACTTTTTCCAAATGTTGTTATGGTACAGCCTTATTCTAAAATTGATTAAATAAAACATTTTCCTCATCAATCTACACACAATACCCCATAATGACAAAGCCAAAACGTCTGCAGCATTGAAAGTCCCCAAGAACACAGTGGCCTCCATCATTCTTAAATGGAAGAAGTTTGGAACCACCAATAAGCTTCCTAGAGCTGGCCGACCGGCCAAACAGAGCAATCAGTGGAGAAGGGCCTTGCTCAGGGAGGTGGCCAAGAACCTGATGGTCCCTCTGACAGAGCTCCAGAGTTCCTCTGTGGAGATGGGAGAACCTTCCAAAAAGGACAACCATCCCTGCAGCACTCCACCAATCAGGCTTTTATGGTAGAGTGGCCAGACGGACGCCACTCCTCAGTAAAAGGTACATGACAGCCCGCTTGGAGTTTGCCAAAAGGCACCTAAAGACTCTCAGACCATGAGAAACAAGATTCTCTGGTCTGATGAAACCAAGATTAAACTATTTGGCTTGAATGCCAAGCGTCACGTCTGGCACCATCCCTACGGTGAAGCATGTAATGGCAGCATCATGCTGTAGGGGATGTTTTTCAGCGGCAGGGACTGGGAGACTAGTCAGGATCTAGGAAAAGATTAACGGAGCAAAGTACAGAGAGATCCTTGATGAAAACCTGCTCCAGAGCGCTCAGGACCTGAGACTGGGGCTAAGGTTCAACTTCCAACAGGGCAACGACCCTAAGCACACAGCCAAGACAACGCAGGAGTGGCTTCAGGACAAATCTCTGAATGTCCTTGAGTGGCCCAGCCAGAGCCCGGACTTGAACCCAATCGAATATCTCTGGAGAGACCTGAAAATAGCTGTGCAGCAACGCTCCCCATCCAACCTGACAGAGCTTGAGAGGATCTGCAGAGAAGAATGGGAGAAACTCCCAAAATACAGGTGTGCCAAGCTTGTAGCGTCATACCCAGGAAGATTCAAGGCTGTAATCGCTGCCAAAGGTGCTTCAACAAAGTACTGAGTAAAGGGTCTGAATACTTATGTAAATTTGATATTTTTCCCAATTTGCCCAAAAAAACTAAACATTTGTTTTTGCTTTGTCATTATGGGGTATTGTGTGTAGATTGATGAGGGATTATTTTTTTTTTAATCCATTTAAAAATAAGGCTGTAACATAACAAAATGTGGAAAAAGTCAAGGGGTCAGAATACTTTCCGAATGCACTGTAGCTGGAAATGAAACTCTCCTTCAGTGAGAATACAGTATGTTCATCTTTCATCATGAATAAAAAGAAAGATTGCTTTAAAAGGAAGGATGGATGAAACAGCAAAAAGCTATTTGAACACAGCAGGGTTTTGGAACAGTTTGTTCCTACTCATACAGGCCTGTAGCTGATAACAGCAGAGAGGTTTATTGTGAGCTCAAAAACAGAAAAGCAGGAGTTAGAGTATAAAGCCATACAGATTGAAATCAGCTAGTCAAAACAGAGTGCTCAATATGCTCTGGTCTTTACAGATCTGAAATACATCCTGTGTGTTTGCGTGTGTAAAAATGCATCTGTTTATATGTGTGTGTGTGTGTGTGTGTGTGTGTGTGTGTATATACATTTGGAGTCGGAAGTTTATATACACTTAGGTTGGAGTCATTAAAACTTGTTTTTCAACCACTCCACAAATGTCTTGTTAACAAACTATAGTTTTGGCAAGTCGGTTAGGACATCTACTTTGTGCATGACACAAATAATTTTTCCAACAATTGTTTACAGACAGATTATTTCACTTATAATTCACTGTATCACAATTCCAGTGGGTCAGAAGTTTACATACACTAAGTTGACTGTGCCTTTAAACAGCTTGGAAAATTCCAGAAAATGATGTCATGGCTTTAGAAGCTTCTGATAGGCTAATTGACATAATTTGAGTCAATTGGAGGTGTACCTGTGGATGTATTTCAAGGCCTACCTTCAAACTCAGTGCCTCTTTGCTTGACATCATGGGAAAATCAAAAGAAATCAGCCAAGACCTCAGAAAAGAAATTGTAGACCTCCACAAGTCTGGTTCATCCTTGGGAGAAATTTCCAAATGCCTGAAGGTACCACGTTCATCTGTACAAACAATAGTACGCAAGTATAAACACCATGGGGCCACGCAGCCATCATACCGCTCAGGAAGGAGACGCGTTCTGTCTCCTAGAGATGAACGTACTTTGGTGTGAAAAGTGCAAATCAATCCCAGAACAACAGCAAAGGACCTTGTGAAGATGCTGGAGGAAACAGGTACCCACAGATATCCACAGTTAAACGAGTCCTATATTGACATAACCTGAAAGGCCGCTCAGCAAGAAAGAAGCCACTGCTCCAAAACAGCCATAAAAAAGCCAGACTACGGTTTGCAACTGCACATGGGGACAAAGATCGTACTTTTTTGAGAAATGTCCTCTGGTCTGATGAAACAAAAATAGAACTGTTTGGCCATAATGACCATCGTTATGTTTGGAGGAAAAAGGGGGTACTTGCAAGCCGAAGAACACCATCCCAACCGTGAAGCACGGGGGTGGCAGCATCATGCTGTGGGGTGCTTTGCTGCAGGAGGGACTGGTGCACTTCACAAAATAGATGGCATCATGAGGAAGGAAAATTATGTGGATATATTGAAGCAACATCTCAAGACATTAGTCAGGAAGTTAAAGCTTGGTCGCAAAAGGGTCTTCCAAATGGACAATGACCCCAAACATATTTCCAAAGTTGTGGCAAAATGGCTTAAGGACAACAAGGTTAAGGTATTGGAGTGGCCATCACAAAGCCCTGACCTCAATCCTATAGAAAATGTGTGGGCAGAACTGAAAAAGCGTGTGCGAGCAAGGAGGCCTACAACCCTGACTCAGTTACACCAGCTCTGTCAGGAGGAATGGGCCAAAATTCACCCAACTTATTGTGGGAAGCTTGTGGAAGGCTACCCGAAATGTTTGACCCAAGTTAAACAATTTAAAGGCAATGCTACCAAATACTAATTGATTGTATGTAAACTTCTGACCCACTGGTAATGTGATGAAAGAAATAAAAGCTGAAATAAATCATTCTGTCACGGATTCTGCCGAGGCTGCTCCTCCTCCTTGCTCGGGCAGGCTTCGGCGTTCGTCGTCCCCGGAGTACTAGCTGCTGCCGATCGATGTTTCGGTGTTTGTCTTGTTCTGTCTTGAGTGGTTACACCTGTATGCTATTATGTTTGATTGTAGTCCCTATATTTACCCATGTCTCTCGTTTGGTAATTGTGTGTTATTGTTTTGTGTCTCGTTAGGTCGGCATTGCTGTGGTCGTATGCTTGTATTTGTTTTCCTCCCTGTTAGGAGGTTTTGTTTTGCATGTTCTTTACTGACTAGTAAAGTACGTCTGCCAGTAGCTCTGTGTCCTGCGCTTGACTTCGCTCACCGCATACATGTCGCCGTTGACAGAATAACACACCACACATGGAGTCAGCAGGATCGGCGGTGCCAACGGGATCACTGGAGGAGCGCGTTATCCACCAAGGGCCATGATCCAGGATCTTGGCACCACCATGCAAGGGGTGATGGACACCTAGAGGCGATGGGAAAGAGGAGGTTTGCCCACACCTCCTCCAACGATACCACCACCATCAGCCATACCCATCGTTCCACCTCCGGAGTCCAGTGGGATTCGGCTCTCGCTCCCGAGGGCTTATGATGGCACCGCGGCCGGGTGTCAGGGTTTCCTGCTCCAAGTGGAACTCTACCTGCCAACCATCCACCCGGCGCCCTCGGGATACGAGAGCGTTTCCGCCCTCATCTCCTGTCTGTCCGGCAAGGCACTGGAGTGGGCCAACGCCGAGTGGAGGGGAATAGACGCCGCTACAGTCAGCTATGCAGAGTTCTCCCGCCGCTTCAGGGCGGTTTTCGATCATCCCCCAGAGGGGAAAGCGGCGGGTGAGCGTCTGTTCCACCTGAGACAGGGGAAGAGGAGCGCACAGGAGTTCGCACTGGACTTCCGGACTCTGGCTGCCAATGCGGGATGGAATGAGAGGGCCCTCATCGACCACTACAGGTGCAGCCTAAGGGAGGACGTTCGCCAAGAGTTGGCCTGCAGGGACACCAACCTAAGTTTCGATCAGCTGGTGGACATGTCGATTCGTCTAGATACCCTGTTGGCTACCCGCGGACGTCCGGAGTTGGGGCCGTCCATTCCATCCCCCAGCACCTCCGAGCCGAGCTTGAGAGAGACCAGGAGAGAGGCCGTCCCCTGCACCAACTGTGGCCGCAGAGGACACACTGCGGTTCGGTGCTGGGGAGGGTCTCCTAGGGATCGAGGCAGCAGGCCACGCACTGATGAGTCATTCCAGGTGAGTAAGCACCCAACTCACCCAGAGCTCTCTGTTGTACATATGTGTATTAAAGTTGTGTTTCCCTAGGTTTCTCCTCACTCCCAGCATAAGGCGCTAGTCGATTCAGGCGCAGCTGGGAATTTTATCGATCGCTGTTTCTCGTATAAGTTAGGGATTCCCCTTATACCAGTTGATGTGCCCTTCCCCATCCATGCCCTAGACAGCCGCCCTTTGGGGTCGGGATTGATTAGGGAGGTCACAGCGCCACTTAAGATGAAGACGCAGGGGGGTCATGAGGAGATTATACAGTTGTATTTGATTGACTCTCCTGCGTTTCCCATGGTGTTGGGGCTTCCCTGGTTAATATCTCATGACCCCAACATTTCATGGCAACAGAGGGCTCTCAAGGGATGGTCTGATCAGTGTGTCGGGCGGTGTATAGGTTTCCGTAGGGGCAACGACGGTGGAAAGTCCGAACCAAATGCCCGCAATGCACATTCCTCCTGAGTATGCAGATTTGGCACTCGTCTTCTGTAAGAAGAAGGCGACTCAATTACCACCTCATAGACAGGGGGATTTTGCGATAGACCTCCAGGCAGGCGCTGCACTTCCTCGTAGTCATGTGTATCCTCTGTCTCAGGAGGAGACGGCAGCTATGGAGACATACGTCACCGAATCTCTGGGACAGGGATACATACGGCCGTCCACTTCCCCTGCGTCTTCGAGTTTCTTTTTTGTGAAGAAGAAGGATGGGGGTTTGCGCCCGTGTATTGATTACCGTGGTCTCAACCAGTTTACTTTTAAATACAGCTATCCTCTCCCTCTGATTGCGAGTATGACGGAGTCATTACACGGGGCGCGATTCTTCACAAAATTGGATCTCAGGAGCGCTTACAACCTGGTGCGCATTAGGGAGGGAGATGAATGGAAAACAGCATTTAGTACCACCTCGGGTCACTATGAGTATCTCGTCATGCCATACGGTTTAATGAATGCTCCTTCAGTCTTCCAATCCTTTGTGGACGAGATTTTCCGGGATTTGCATGGACAGGGTGTAGTGGTGTATATTGATGACATTCTAATATACTCCGCTACACGAGCCGAGCATGTGTCCCTGGTGCGTCGGGTGCTGGGTAGACTGTTGGAGCATGACATGTATGTGAAGGCGGAGAAATGCCTGTTTTTCCAGGAGTCCATCTCCTTCCTGGGACATCGGTTGTCCGCGTCAGGGGTGGAGATGGAGATTGACCGCGTTTCAGCCGTGCGTAATTGGCAGACTCCCACCACGGTTAAGGAGGTGCAGCGGTTTTTGGGTTTTGCCAATTACTACCGGAGGTTTATCCGGGGTTTTGGACAGGTAGCAGCTCCCATCACCTCCCTGCTAAAGGGGGGCCCGGTGCGTTTGCAGTGGTCGGCTGAGGCGGACAGGGCGTTTAGACATCTGAAGGACCTGTTCACCTCGGTTCCGGTGCTGGCACATCCGGACCCCTCTTTGGGTTTCCAAGTTGAGGTGGATGCGTCCGAGGCGGGGATCGGTGCTGTACTGTCTCAACGCTCGGGCACGCCTCCAAAACTCTGCCCCTGTGCTTTTTATTCCAAGAAGCTCAGTCCGGCGGAACGCAATTATGACGTGGGGGACAGGGAGCTGCTAGCGGTGGTTCAAGCCCTGAAGGTGTGGAGGCATTGGCTTGAGGGGGCTAAACATCCTTTCCTCATTCTGACTGACCATCGTAACCTGGAGTACATCCGGGCAGCGAGGAGACTGAACCCTCGTCAGGCTAGGTGGGCCATGTTTCTTGCCCGGTTCGTATTTAAGCTCACGTATATACCAGGGTCACAGAACGCTAAGGCAGACGCCCTGTCCCGGCGATATGACACAGAGGAGAGGTCCATTGAGCCCACTCCCATACTTCCGGAGTCTTGTCTAGTGGCACCAGTGGTGTGGGAGGTCGATGCGGAGATCGAGCGGGCGTTACGTACCGACCCTACTCCCCCAGAGTGTCCAGAGGGGCGGAAGTACGTGCCGCTCGAGGTCCGTGATCGACTGATATATTGGGCTCACACGTCACCCTCCTCTGGTCATCCGGGTATTGGTCGAATGGTGCACTGCCTTAGCGGGAAGTACTGGTGGCCCACCTTGGCTAAGGACGTGAGGGTTTACGTTTCTTCCTGCTCGGTGTGCGCTCAGTGTAAGGCGCCTAGACACCTGCCCAGAGGGAAGTTACAACCTCTACCCGTTCCACAACGGCCGTGGTCTCACCTATCGGTGGATTTTGTCACGGACCTTCCCCCCTCCCAGGGGAATACCACGATCTTGGTCGTTGTGGATCGGTTTTCTAAGGCCTGCCGTCTCATTCCGATGCCAGGTCTCCCTACAGCCCTACAAACGGCCTACGCCTTGTTTACTCACGTCTTCCGGCACTACGGGGTGCCTGATTATATAGTGTCTGATCGGGGTCCCCAGTTCACCTCTAGAGTCTGGAGGGCGTTTATGGAACGTTTGGGGGTCTCGATTAGCCTTACCTCGGGTTTTCACCCTGAGAGTAATGGGCAGGTGGAGAGAGTAAACCAGGATGTGGGTAGGTTTCTGAGGTCCTATTGCCAGGACCGGCAGGAGGAGTGGTCGGGTTATATCCCCTGGGCAGAGATAGCCCAAAACTCACTTCGCCACTCCTCCACTAATCTTACGCCTTTTCAGTGTGTGTTGGGTTATCAGCCGGTCCTGGCACCCTGGCATCAGAGCCAGATCGAGGCTCCTGCGGTGGATGAGTGGTTTCGGCGCTCGGAGGAAACATGGAACGCTGCGCATGTCCATCTGCAGCGGGCTATCAGTAGGCAAAAGGCGAGCGCCGATCGCCACCGCAGTGAGGGTCCGGTTTATGCACCTGGAGATCGGGTCTGGCTCTCGACCCGAAACCTGCCCCTTCGCCTGCCCTGCCGGAAGCTGGGTCGGCGGTTTGTGGAGCCATTTAAAGTCCTGAGGAGATTGAACGAGGTATGTTCTAGGTTACAACTGCCCATAAATTACCGCATTAACCCCTCGTTCCATGTGTCTCTCCTCAGGCCGGTTGTAGCTGGTCCACTCCAGGAGAATGAGATACGAGAGGCTCCTCCGCCCCCACTAGACATCGAAGGGGCTCCGGCGTTCTCAGTCCGTTCTATCGTGGATTCGAGGCGTCGGATGGGGGGTCTGCAGTATCTCGTGGAGTGGGAGGGGTACGGTCCGGAGGAATAGTGCTGGGTCCCTAGGAGGGACATCCTAGATCCCTCCCTGTTGACGGATTTCCACCGGAGTCATCCAACTCGCCCTGCTCCGCGTGCTTCTGGCCATTCCCGAGGCCGGGGTCGGCGCACGGCTGGAGCCGCGCGTCAAGGGGGGGGTACTGTCACGGATTCTGCCGAGGCTGCTCCTCCTCCTTGTTCGGGCAGAATTCGGCGTTCGTCGTCCCCGGAGTACTAGCTGCTGCCGATCGATGTTTCGGTGTTTGTCTTGTTCTGTCTTGAGTGGTTACACCTGTATGCTATTATGTTTGATTGTAGTCCCTATATTTACCCATGTCTCTCGTTTGGTAATTGTGTGTTATTGTTTTGTGTCTCGTTAGGTCGGCATTGCTGTGGTCGTATGCGTGTATTTGTTTTCCTCCCTGTTAGGAGGTTTTGTTTTGCATGTTCTTTACTGACTAGTAAAGTACGTCTGCCAGTAGCTCTGTGTCCTGCGCTTGACTTCGCTCACCGCATACACGTCGCCGTTGACACATTCTCCCTATTATTCTGACTTTTCACATTCTTAAAATAAAGTGGTGATCCTAACTGACCTAAGACAGGGATTTTTTACTAGGATTAAATGTCAGGAATTGTGAAAAACTGAGTTTAAATGTATTTGGCTAAGGTGTATGTAAACTTCCGACTCCAACTGTATGAGTGACACACAAACACACACACACACACACACACAAAGACTCTACCACGAACAAAAGGCAGTTGAAAACCTGTGTTTTTCCTTTCCCACACGTTGCTAGTGGGCCAGCTTTTCTGGAAAATATGTAAAGAACAGTAATTGCTGGTGGGAGGGTTTTCAGTTAGAAAAAGGTTAGCTCCTACAGACAATGAGTCACGTGGGCGTGGTTTGCTATATAAAGCAGGCAGACAGGCATCGAGGCATTCAGTTAGAGGCAAAACGAGTGACCTAAGCGGCCACATGAGAAGGCCTAGGTGTAGAGGAGTGTGGTGGGATTGTGAGCGAGGGATAAACTCTGACTCCATAGCGAGTCCTCCCTGTGGATCAGAGGATGGAGGGATGGTGGAGGGATACAAGCACTCAACAGGCGGTCTCCTCTGTTTCCACTTCTTTCTCACAATCACCCAAATCTCTGTACATCCCATACACACCAACACACGAGTGCCCAGCTCAATCTTCTCGATTCATTGTTTCTCTCTGACCCACTAAACGTTTAATCTAACAGAGCACCTAGCTCTGGGTCATGCCTGTATTTCACCACACGCTCAATTTATCTGAAGGAGGAAACATCACTGTTCTTCACTTTATCACCTACAATTTTGAAACCCTTGCTATCTCCTCATCTCCCTCTGTTGTTGATAGTGACTCAGTATCCATATGAGTAGGAGACTATAGAAAAACACTGGTTTTACTCAGGGTACCTGATGAAAATGAGAGAGGGACCATTTCAAAACACTGTGTCATCATGATGTCAAAGATATTATTTACGAATGACTCATTGACATACGGCAGTCTGAAACCACACCCAATTACAGATGTAGGATCTCAATTTGATCACTATGTTGCAGGAGAATGTTCCTGCAATGCAGGACATTTAAAATTGTAGTATATTTGGTGTTTTAAAATGTTTCTGAAGTTTGTATTTTTCAATTAGACATTTCTAACTTGATTTTTCCCTTACGAAAAATGTATCAACCCTTACAAAACATTTCATTAATTATTTTCACATTTCCTGTTGCTGCTGTTGCTGCAGTAGCAAACGGGTTCAAATTCAGATCATACATCTGTAAAATAGATTAAACTACTGCTGCATATAATCTATATTCATTTCAATTAATCTCACTAATTACATTCCCATAAACACCAAACCCTAAGGGCCTAAATGTGCCTCATTTTGCAGAAAAGTATTAATTTTCCATTTTGTAAAATACACGAGTTTAAATTACTTTTTATCTATATAAAAAAAATCGTAATCAGTTTCTACAATCATCAAGAGTGAATCGATCAAGTATGAGACTTATTATAATTTGGAAATGCTATTTAAATCACTATCAATGTCAATCTGTCAATCTGAATATGGCATTGTCTTGTGAATTTTAATTCATCTTAATGGCATGCACATATAATCAACAGAATCTAATTTTGAGTGTAAAGAAAATTGCACGTTAAAGCTCTTACAACTGTTCATGCAAATAAGGACCTCTGGCATTTATTTTCCTCCTCTGGATTTGACCAATTCTGGTGTTTAATGTTTCACTTATTGTAGCACATAAGTAGAACTTAATTGTTCAGAGCGAGATCTAAGTGTTTTAATTAATCTTTTGGCAAGCTTGAAATTGGAATCTAAGTGTGCTCAAACTAAAGTATACCCTTGGGGTACACACAATGACAGTGCAATTCATTATTTCTACTGATTGCATGAGACACAGGGGATGCACATTCTCTCTCCTCACTTAACATGGCTAAGAAAACTACAGCTCAAAACCAAGCTACCAGCCACCGCCTATGAATGAGGAGTTGAGAAATATAGGAAACAAACATTGGTGATGTTTCACGTGGGGCAGGTGGGGCAGAGCCCCACCAATATCCAGGAGCATGCAATTCTGTTATTTCATGTCACAACAATATATCATATCAGTTAGCAAACAATTTTATTTTATTTAAAAAATTGCTTGATCTAATGAAACATACGTGGTCCCATTCCCATTGTATTGTTGTTTTGGTACATTTTTGTTGAGTAAGGCAGCTTCAAAATGCAGCTGTTGTAGCCTCGCTCTGTGCTTTCTGTGGTGGAGGGGCAGACAGAGAAAGTACAGAGCGTAGGTGTCTTTGATCATCTCTTGTTGCGTGTGATTGGCTTAGGGTGCCATCACTCATGGGGACACTATGTCACCGCAGCACCTGCTGGGAGAGCAAAAGCCCCTCTTCAGTGCTCCATTGATTTACAGTAGAAGTGCCCGCCCAAGAAGGCTCATTGTCATTGACTACGGAAAAAATCAACGTCTTATGCCCAGTAACTTTGATTGGACTGAAGTACACTATATCAACTTCATAGATAGCTAGTTGTTTACCACACACTGTTACCATGTCTTCAAGCTAGGTAGCTTAGCTAGATGAAACATGTAAACTACTTTAGCTATCTCCTAGAAAAATAATTTCCCAACTAATGTTATGAAGGAAATGTAGAGATAAAACATCTTGGTACTCATTAGCCACCTAAACTTAAAAATACTGTATTGTAATCCATTAAAATAAAGAAGATTAAAGTCGAGTGGTTGGTGGTAGATCATGGAGCAGTGGCTAACATCTGTTTTGAGGTAGGCTAGCTATAATATCCTATAGGCTACATGTCTTATTATTGATGTTCGATGGCAGACTGTAATACCCATGGAACCACATGTAGAAGAAGGGTTAGTAATAAATATGTTTGATGGAACTGTAATTGTGCAATAGATGAAGGGAGGGAATAGCGTTATAAATGTTACATATTGTTAACCGGGCCCCTTTGTAACAGGCAGGCGGATGCAAGCAGTGTCGCAATATTGCAGACCGATTACTAGCTAGTTTACTCTATAAAAGTATGCTCGACTACCGTGGTCTCAAACTCAAGATATGGGAAGTAGCCATAAACTGATCATAACCCAAATGTTAACTCTACCCACATGTACATATTACCTAAATTTCCTCGACTAGCCGGTGACCCCGCACATTGACTTTGCACCGGTACCCCCTGTATATAGCCTCCCTACTGTTATTTTATTTTACTGCTGCTCTTTAGTTATTTGCTTTAATTTTTTTTGCTTAACACTTTTCTTTATTTGTTTTACTTTGCATTGTTGGTTAAGGGCCTGTAAGTAAGCATTTCACTGTAATGTCTACACCTGTTGTATTCGGCACATGCGGCAAATACAATTTGATTTGATTTGATTTGTGTGGCTCAAGCCAAGGCTGGTCACCAGTGTCCAAACTACAGCGAAGGCTGGTCACCAGCAAAAAACACAGTGAAGGCTAGTCACCAGCAAACACAACGAAGGCTGGTCACCAGCAAAAACACAGCGAAGGCTGGTCACCAGCAAAAACACAGTGACGGCTGGTCACCAGTATGACCAGCCTATGCTGGTCTCTGCAGTTTTTTTTCAGCAGGGTGTGGCATCCTCAACTATACACTACCACTTTTTGAGATACAGTGGCAAACAAAAAATAATTACGGAAATAGCCAAATAGTGCAAATAAGTCTTTCAAGGCTTGACAGAATAATTTAGCCTATCCTATAGCTATGTCTTTGGAAAATTTGTATCTGGATTTTAATATAGGCTTCATTTAAATTGGAATAAAAAAGTGCAATAAGGAACAATTAGGTCTAGTTGGTTTTTACCATGTCTTAGGCCTACCTAAAGGTTTCTGGCAAGGAACATAAGCATATTCACATTTTCTGGTTTTAGAAGACTTCGGAGTGGAGTGACAATATTGCCTGCTGTACTGAAAACGCGTTCAGACGGAGTGCTTGTTGCACAGATGCACAGGTATTTTCAGACAACGTTGGCCATGAGTGGAAAGCGACTTTCATTTCCTCTCCACCATGCCAGTGGGTCATCGTCTCCTCCGATAGCATCTTCAATGAGGTAGCTCTGAGCTCTGCGCTGGCCCGCTGTTGTGTACTCAGTGCAACTGAGTGCAACTTTCCTTTACCAAGGAAAGAATAACTAGGCCTAACGGTGTTTAATTCTTAACAGGGATTTAATGACATTGTTTGTGGCTTTTGTAACAATTTAAATGAGAAGAATTACATATAGCATAGACCAGGTGTGCCCAACCTTCTTTGACGTGAGCTCTACTTTTTCATTTACCAGCCTGATGAGATCTACCAGTCTCTAAATCTGAACCAACCAACAAAATGTATGAAACGCAACACACCACTGAGTATGGACCTGCCGCTATGATACCTATTTGATCCTCAATTATAATGTGGACCAATAACATGTTTTCCACAAATAAGTGCAACTAATTTCATTTCCTACCTTAGTGTGACTTTTGGCATTGGGTGGAGGCAAGTCGTTTTTCACAGTCAGGGCTGTATCAGCTTGTTGCAAGTCTCATGCAGGCCTCAAGGTGGTCATCAGTCATAGTAGATCTGTACTTGGACTTTATTATCTTCATGTGAGAAAATGCAGACTCACAGAGGTAGATTGATCCAAAAAGGACTGATAAGTTGAGAGCACATCTTCTTATGTTGGGATGCTTCCCCTCTAGCAGCAGCTCCCAGAACTCTTCCTTCATCTCAGAGGTTGCCCTGGATTTCAGCTGAATGTTATTTTGAAGGGTGAGAATTTCAGTTTCTGCTATAGTTGTGTCCAACTGAAAAGGTGATCCCATTTTGGAGGCAATGACTTCCACATTAATGTCTGTGCCAAACGGAAAGCACATATACAGTGGGGAGAACAAGTATTTGATACACTGCCGATTTAGCAGGTTTTCCTAATTACAAAGCATGTAGAGGTCTGTAATTTTTATCATAGGTACACTTCAACTGTGAGAGACGGAATCTAAAACAAAAATCCAGAAAATCACATTGTATGATTTTTAAGTAATTAATTTGCATTTTATTGCATGACATAAGTATTTGATACATCAGAAAAGCAGAACTTAATATTTGGTACAGAAACCTTTGTTTGCAATTACAGAGATCATACGTTTCCCGTAGGTCTTGACCAGGTTTTCACACACTGCAGCAGGGATTTTGGCCCACTCCTCCATACAGACCTTCCCCAGATCCTTCAGGTTTAGGGGCTGTCGCTGGGCAATACGGACTTTCAGCTCCCTCCAAAGATTTTCTATTGGGTTCAGGTCTGGAAACTGGCTAGGCCACTCCAGGACCTTGAGATGCTTCTTACGGAGCCACTCCTTAGTTGCCTTGGCTGTGTGTTTCGGGTCGTTGTCATGCTGGAAGACCCAGCCACGACCCATCTTCAATGCTCTTACTGAGGGAAGGAGGTTGTTGGCCAAGATCTCGCGATACATGGCCCTATCCATCCTCCCCTCAATACGGTGCAGTCGTCCTGTCCCCTTTGCAGAAAAGCATCCCCAAAGAATTATGTTTCCACCTCCATGCTTCACGGTTGGGATGGTGTTCTTGTGGTTGTACTCATCCTTCTTCTTCCTCCAAACACGGCGAGTGGAGTTTAGACCAAAAAGCTCAATTTTTGTCTCATCAGACCACATGACCTTCTCCCATTCCTCCTCTGGATCATCCAGATCGTCATTGGCAAACTTCAGACGGGCCTGGACATGCGCTGGCTTGAGCAGGGGGACCTTGCGTACGCTGCAGGATTTTAATCCATGACGGCATAGTGTGTTACTAATGGTTTTCTTTGAGACTGTGGTCCCAGCTCTCTTCAGGTCATTGACCAGGTCCTGCCGTGTAGTTCTGGGCTGATCCCTCACCTTCCTCATGATCATTGATGCCCCACGAGGTGAGATCTTGCATGGAGCCCCAGACCGAGGTGATTGACCCTCATCTTGAACTTCTTCCATTTTCTAATAATTGCGCCAACAGTTGTTGCCTTCTCACCAAGCTGCTTGCCTATTGTCCTGTAGCCCATCCCAGCCTTGTGCAGGTCTACAATTTTATCCCTGATGTCCTTACACAGCTCTCTGGTCTTGGCCATTGTGGAGAGGTTGGAGTATGTTTGATTGAGTGTGTGGACAGGTGTCTTTTATACAGGTAACGAGTTCAAACAGGTGCAGTTAATACAGGTAATGAGTGGAGAACAGGAGGGCTTCTTAAAGAAAAACTAACAGGTCTGTGAGAGCCGGAATTCTTACTGGTTGGTAGGTGATCAAATACTTACGTCATGCAATAAAATGCAAATGAATTACTTAAAAATCATACAATGTGATTTTCTAGATTTTTGTTTTAGATTCCGTCTCTCACAGTTGAAGTGTACCTATGATAAAAATTACAGACCTCTACATGCTTTGTAAGTAGAAAAACCTGCAAAATCGGCAGTGTATCAAATACTTGTTCTCCCCACTGTATGTATTTTCATCAGAATGGGATTTGACAACATGAGTACAAAGGAGGAACTACTTGCCATTTTGCCACTGAAAGGACATACAAGGGGCGAAGATATCTTTCAAACTTTTATGGAGTTTGCCAACAAATTCCAACTGCCCTTTTGTATGTCCTTTCAATGTTGTTCTATGTTACCTTTGGGATAGCGATGCTATTATGGCAGATGAGGCACACACATTTTGAGTTTGACATGACAAAAAAATAATCCTCCTCCCATTCCTTGTGGAAATGATACGTTTTCTGTTTTTTTGTATCCTTCCCTTCACTCATTATTGCTGCTGTCGACCACACAATTTAAGAACAACTTAAGATTGAATCTGGCTACAAAGTTAGCTATCTACCTGCCTGGCATCACCGTGACCTTGACTTGGCATCTGACGGAATCTGACTGCACTAACTATGCATATGTCAATAAGTGGGCAGGGAATGGTCATATTTTATGTAAATCACGTGACTTTTCAGACATTGCTATGAATGGAGGACTGTCAAATGTTTAAACAGAAAGAGATTATAGGCATTGATTTGTGTGGTTGAATTTTAGTAGATGTATAATCATCTCACGATCGACTTGATGGGCACCCCTGGCCTAGACTAAGCACCAAATTATAACCAATGTGTGTAACTACAGTCCTTTATATTGCGTCCTTCAGTGGCATCATAAACAATACACTGTTAAAATGAAGTGCTTTGTAACACCAAAAGTGTATTGAAACAGTATTGAAACACATCATCCTGAGATATTTTGAAACATTACATGGTGTGTTATAACACTACTTAATCAAGTGTTGTGCATCACCTTGCCAGGGACTGGGAGCACTAACAGAAAATATTGAAAACACTATTTTGGTGTTTCGAGCCCTGTTTAGGGCAGAATTTGATACCTTCTCTTTTGGCGTTGTTTCCTCTCACTAAAGCTTCTAAACACCAATCCTGTCTAGTGCAGAATTAGATCTCTTCTTCTGAAGTGTCTTAATGTTTAACATTGTTTTCTGTATTTGATTGTTTGCCATTTATACCATTTTGGCAGGCATCATCAAGCACAGTGTTGAAACAACCAGCACTAACTGGCTGCGAGAATTGAAGATTCTACACATGCCTCTTCCATTGACAATCATGGACGTGGGAATGGGTGCTGTCCTCATTGAATGTCAATTTGCCTGACGGTTTTGATATCCGTTCATCATTATAGATTACACCTCATGGCACAACAAGCTTAATACTAATATTGAAGTATACTTTTCTTTCTTCAAACATGCATACAATGTGTGACAGAATCATTTATTTGTGATTATCCACAATCCTCTAAAAACAGAGTCACTTGGCAAGATAGGAAATGCAAGGTGATGAAAACCAAAGACTTCCAATTGTCACACCCTGGCTCTGGGACTCTATATGTTGAGCCAGGGTGTGTTCATTCTATGTGTTTATTTCTATGTTGGTAATTCTGGTGTGTTTATTTCTATGTTGGCTAGAGTGACTCCCAATCAGAGGCAACGAGTGTCAGCTGTCGTTGGTTGTCTCTGATTGGGAGCCATATTTATACTGTCTATTTTCCCTTTGTGTTTGTGGGTTCTTGTTCCGTGTTCGGTCATTGTTATCGTGGACTTCACGAGTCGTTTCTTGTTTTGTTGATTGTGTTCTATTATCACTAAAGATAATAAAGTTAAACATGTTCGTTCATCACGCTGCGCCTTGGTCTGTTCATTACGACGATCGTGACAGAAGAACCCACCATACAACGACCAAGCAGCGTGTCCAGGGGCAGCTCTTGGGCTGGACATGGGAGGAAGCGCCGGGAGAAGAGACGGTGGAGGCGCGCCGTAGAGAGGAGCAGCGGCGCCAAACGGGTCAACGTCGGACAGGCGAGAGGCAACCCCAGAAATTTTTTAGGGGGGGCACACGGCATGGACGACGGGGCTGACGGAGGCAAAAAAGGGGCGGATTCAGAAGGCCACCAGGTTACGGATACACCGCCCTGTACGTCCTGTGCGGATGCCTCACACAGAGTGTGTGAGGGTAGGCATTCAGCCAGGACGGGTTGTGGCCGCTCTTCACTCCAGGTCTCCTATCCGTCTCCACAGCCCGGTTCGGCCTGTCCCTGCTCCACGCACCAAGCCTACGGTGTGCGTCGCCAGCCCAGTCCGGCCAGTCCCTGCTCCACGCACCAAGCCTACGGTGTGCGTCGACAGCCCAGCCCGGTCTGTCCCTGCTCCACGCACCAAGTCTACGGTGCGCGTCGCCAGCCCGGCCCGGCCTGTTCCTGCCACTCGCACCAAGTATACGGTGCGCGTCGCCAGCCCGGCCCGGCCTGTTCCTGCCACTCGCACCAAGTCTACGGTGCGTGTCGCCAGCCCGGCCCGGTCTGTTCCTGCCACTCGCACCAAGTATACGGTGCGCGTCGCCAGCCCGGCCCGGCCTGTTCCTGCCACTCGCACCAAGTCTACGGTGCGCGTCGCCAGCCCGGCCCGGCCTGTTCCTGCCACTCGCACCAAGTCTACGATGCGCGTCGCCAGCCCGGCCCGGCCTGTTCCTGCCACTCACACCAAGTATACGGTGCGCGTCGCCAGCCCGGCCCGGCCTGTTCCTGCCACTCGCACCAAGTCTACGGTGCGCGTCGCCAGCCCGGCCCGGCCTGTTCCTGCCACTCGCACCAAGTCTACGGTGCGCGTCGCCAGCCCGGCCCGGCCTGTTCCTGCCACTCGCACTAAGCCAGGGGTGCGAGACGTCAGCCTGGTAAGGCCCGTTCCTCCTCCACGCACTAAGCCAGGGGTGCGACTCGTCAGCCTGGTAAGGCCCATTCCTCCTCCACGCACCAAGCCAGGGGTGCGAGTCGTCAGCCTGGTAAGGCCCGTCCCTCCTCCACGCACCAAGCCAGGGGTGCGAGTCGTCAGCCTGGTAAGGCCCGTTCCTCCTCCACGCACCAAGCCAGGGGTGAGCGTCTTCAGCCTGGTAAGGCCCGTTCCTCCTCCACGCACCAAGCCAGGGGTGCGCGTCGTCAGTCCAGCACAACCCGTGCCTGGGTCACCGGTGCCTGGTAAGGTACCGGTCAACTGCTCCACTATGGAGCTGAAGCTAACCGCTCCTGCTAAGTCCAGTTCAGCTCCAGCCGGCGGGCCCAGACTGGACCAGGGGCGCTATGGGGGGTGTATTGGAGGGTGGTGGTCAAGGCCGGAGCCAGAACCGCCGCCGAGGAGGTATGCCCGCCCAGCCCTCCCCTGTTTTGTTTCAAGTTGAGGCGCGGTCGCAGTCCGCGCCTTTAGGGGGGGGGGGTACTGTCACACCCTGGCTCTGGGACTCTATATGTTGAGCCAGGGTGTGTTCATTCTATGTGTTTATTTCTATGTTGGTAATTCTGGTGTGTTTATTTCTATGTTGGCTAGAGTGACTCCCAATCAGAGGCAACGAGTGTCAGCTGTCGTTGGTTGTCTCTGATTGGGAGCCATATTTATACTGTCTATTTTCCCTTTGTGTTTGTGGGTTCTTGTTCCGTGTTCGGCCATTGTTACCGTGGACTTCACGAGTCGTTTCTTGTTTTGTTGATTGTGTTCTATTATCACTAAAGATAATAAAGTTAAACATGTTCGTTCATCACGCTGCGCCTTGGTCTATTCCTTATGACGATCGTGACACCAATGAGTTAAATCACTACAATTTCTCTCTCGTTGGTTATCCTCATGAATGATACTTACATTATGATTAACATATTAAGTTGGATTTATTAATATATTATTTTGCTAAAATGAAATTAACAAATCATTGAAACGACTTGCATACATTTAATTTAATTTAATATATTTTGGGGGTATTTTGACACTTTATTGAGACAGTTCTGAAATGACAGGTGCGTTACGGCTTTGCATGACTTGCATTCATTTTTATAAAGTATATATATATGTGTGTATATATATATATATATCTATATACAGTGGGGGAAAAAAGTATTTAGTCAGCCACCAATTGTGCAAGTTCTCCCACTTAAAAAGATGAGAGAGGCCTGTAATTTTCATTATAGGTACACGTCAACTATGACAGACAAATTGAGAATTTTTTTTCTCCAGAAAATCACATTGTAGGATTTTTAATGAATTTATTTGAAAATTATGGTGGAAAATAAGTATTTGGTCACCTACAAACAAGCAAGATTTCTGGCTCTCACAGACCTGTAACTTCTTCTTTAAGAGGCTCCTCTGTCCTCCACTCGTTACCTGTATTAATGGCACCTGTTTGAACTTGTTATCAGTATAAAAGACACCTGTCCACAACCTCAAACAGTCACACTCCAAACTCCACTATGGCCAAGACCAAAGAGCTGTCAAAGGACACCAGAAACAAAATTGTAGACCTGCACCAGGCTGGGAAGACTGAATCTGCAATAGGTAAGCAGCTTGGTTTGAAGAAATCAACTGTGGGAGCAATTATTAGGAAATGGAAGACATACAACCACTGATAATCTCCCTCGATCTGGGGCTCCACGCAAGATCTCACCCCGTGGGGTCAAAATGATCACAAGAACGGTGAGCAGAAATCCCAGAACCACACGGGGGGACCTAGTGAATGACCTGCAGAGAGCTGGGACCAAAGTAACAAAGCCTACCATCAGTAACACACTATGCCGCCAGGGACTCAAATCCTGCAGTGCCAGACGTGTCCCCCTGCTTAAGCCAGTACATGTCCAGGCCCGTCTGAAGTTTGCTAGAGTGCATTTGGATGATCCAGAAGAGGATTGGGAGAATGTCATATGGTCAGATGAAACCAAAATAGAACTTTTTGGTAAAAACTCAACTCGTCGTGTTTGGAGGACAAAGAATGCAGAGTTGCATCCAAAGAACACCATACCTACTGTGAAGCATGGGGGTGGAAACATCCTGCTTTGGGGCTGTTTTTCTGCAAAGAGACCAGGACGACTGATCCGTGTAAAGGAAAGAATGAATGGGGCCATGTATCGTGAGATTTTGAGTGAAAACCTCCTTCCATCAGCAAGGGCATTGAAGATTAAACGTGGCTTGGTCTTTCAGCATGACAATGATCCCAAACACACTGCCCGGGCAACGAAGGAGTGGATTCGTAAGAAGCATTTCAAGGTCCTGGAGTGGCCTAGCCAGTCTCCAGATCTCAACCCCATAGAAAATCTTTGGAGGGAGTTGAAAGTCCATGTTGCCCAGCGACAGCTCCAAAACATCACTGCTCTAGAGGAGATCTGCATGGAGGAATGGGCCAAAATACCAGCAACAGTGTGTGAAAACCTTGTGAAGACTTACAGAAAACGTTTGACCTGTGTAATTGCCAACAAAGGGTATAAAACAAAGTATTGAGAAACTTTTGTTATTGACCAAATACTTATTTTCCACCATAGTTTGCAAATAAATTCATTAAAAATCCTACAATGTGATTTTCTGGATTTTTTTTCCTCATTTTGTCTGTCATAGTTGACGTGTACCTATGATGAAAATTACAGGCCTCTCTCATCTTTTTAAGTGGGAGAACTTGCACAATTCGTGGCTGACTAAATACTTTTTTTCCCCACTGTATATATATATATATATATATCTATATATATATATATATATATATATATATCTATATATATATATATCTATATATATATATATATATATATATATATATATATATATATATATATATATATATACAGTGGGGAGAACAAGTATTTGATACACTGCCGATTTTGCAGGTTTTCCTACTTACAAAGCATGTAGAGGTCTGTAATTTTTATCATAGGTACACTTCAACTGTGAGAGACGGAATCTAAAACAAAAATCTAGAACATCACATTGTATTATTTTTAAGTAATTCATTTGCATTTTATTGCATGACATAAGTATTTGATCACCTACCAACCAGTAAGAATTCCGGCTCTCACAGACCTGTTAGATTTTCTTTAAGAAGCCCTCCTGTTCTCCACTCATTACCTGTATTAACTGCACCTGTTTGAACTCATTACCTGTATAAAAGACACCTGTCCACACACTCAATCAAACAGACTCCAACCTCTCCACAATGGCCAAGACCAGAGAGCTGTGTAAGGACATCAGGGATAAAATTGTAGACCTGCACAATGCTGGGATAGGCTACAGGACAATAGGCAAGCAGCTTGGTGAGAAGGCAACAACTGTTGCAAGGTCCCCCTGCTCAAGCCAGGGCATGTCCAGGCCCGTCTGAAGTTTGCCAATGACCATCTGGATGATCCAGAGGAGGAATGGGAGAAGGTCATGTGGTCTGATGAGACAAAAATAGAGCTTTTTGGTCTAAACCCCATTCGCCGTGTTTGGAGGAAGAAGAAGGATGAGTACAACCACAAGAACACCATCCCAACCGTGAAGCATGGAGGTGGAAACATCATTCTTTGGGGATGCTTTTTTGTAAAGGGGACAGGACGACTGCACCGTATTGAGGGAAGGATGGATGGGGCCATGTATCGCGAGATCTTGGCCAACAACCTCCTTCCCTCAGTAAGAGCATTGAAGATGGGTCGTGGCTTGGTCTTCCAGCATGACAACGACCCGAAACACACAGCCAGGGCAACTAAGGAGTGGCTCCGTAAGAAGCATCTCAAGGTCCTGGAGTGGCCTAGCCAGTCTCCAGACCTGAACCCAATAGAAAATCTTTGGAGGGAGCTGAAAGTCTGTATTCCAGTTTCAACTGTTCTGCCTGCGGCTACAAAACCCCTACCTGTCCCAGACCTGCTGTTTTCAACTCTTAATGATCGGCTATGAAAAGCCAACTGAGAGACCTGAGCCCTAGGACCATACGTCGGGACTACCGGCCGTGGTGACTCCTTGCTGTCCCCAGTCCGCCTGGCCTTGCTGCTATTCCAGTTTAAACTGTTCTGCCTGCGGTTATGGAACCCCTACCTGTCCCAGACCTGCTGTTTTCAACTCTTAATGATCGGCTATGAAAAGCCAACTGAGATTTATTCCTGATTATTATTTGACCATGCTTGTCACTTATGAACATTTTTGAACATCTTGGCATGGTTCTGTTATAATCTCCACCCGGCACAGCCAGAAGAGGACTGGCCACCCCTCATAGCCTGGTTCCTCTCTAGGTTTCTTCCTAGGTTTTCGCCTTTCTAGGGAGTTTTTCCTAGCCACCGTGCTTCTACACCTGCATTACTAGCTGTTTGGGGTTTTAGGCTGGGTTTCTGTACAGCACTTCGAGATATTAGCTGATGTAAGAAGGGCTATATAAAATAAAATTGATTGATTGATTGATATTGCCCAGCGACAGCCCTGAAACCTGAAGGATCTGGAGAAGGTCTGTATGGAGGAGTGGGCCAAAATCCCTGCTGCAGTGTGTGCAAACCTGGTCAAGACCTACAGGAAACGTATGATCTCTGTAATAGCAAACAAAGGTTTCTCTACCAAATATTAAGTTATGCTTTTCTGATGTATCAAATACTTATGTCATGCAATTAAATGCAAATTAATTACTTAAAAATCATACAATGTGATTTTCTGGATTTTTGTTTTAGATTCCGTCTCTCACAGTTGAAGTGTACCTATGATACAAATTACAGACCTCTACATACTTTGTAAGTAGGAAAACCTGCAAAATCGGCAGTGTATCAAATACTTGTTCTCCCCACTGTATATATATATATATATATATATATATATATATATATATATATATATATATATATATATATATTGTCAATTTCAATTAACCCCAGAATAATTTCTTACAGTGTGGCTGTGTGGTTGAGTAGGTACATTTCCAACAAAATGTACCATCTTATTGCCTCTCCTGTTTCTAATCTGTCTAAATAAAGCATTGAAAAAATAAAGGTGGAATTCCACAAAAAATATTCTGCATAGGCCCGTATCATCAATCAATATTTAGGCTATAAACCATTTGCATTTCTTAACCATTGATTGTATGAGAGAACAGTTTTGTATTTTGATGCTGCCTTTTACATGGACTGAAACCCCGAAGGTGTTTTCACAATACTTTCTTAAAGATGCACTATGCAGGATATCGCTCCGGCATTTCCTGGTTGCTTGAATTCTAATAGTTTGCCGAAATTCAGTTTAGGTGACAAAATAAGCAACTATAGTGTAGAGAATTGTTGTACCATCTAAACCGCTGTGAAATATACTTTACATAACCTAAAACATTGTATTTTCAGCTGTTAGAAGCTGGTGTACAAAACCGAAAGTAAAAGAAGAAAAAACTAAACATAAGACCGGGAAGCATAGAAATAGTGCACAAAGAACAGATCTACTGCTTCTTAGACTTGCTTTCAATAAGAATGAGAGATCTATATTACATTTCTATGTGAATTTGGTGAGGTCGCCCAAAAAATTACATAATGCAGTTTTATAAAACACTAATATTCAAGTTGAAGAACCACTTTGGGTGTTTCAGAGTACTTCATTTCTGTTTTAAAACGAATTCTGTGTATTAAAACACTTACATTAAGTTTACATTCAAACACCCTCCAAACACCAGATCTCAGATTAGGTGCACTACTTTTCATGGTTTCGTTACACAATCATGGTGTTTTGAGACTTTCTATTTTTACAGTGTACACTCTACCACGGAGGGTTTTTGAGATACTGTGTCCAAGAGCTAATTGGGGGTGTAAGGAGGCGGACCGGCTGGAGAGGTGTCTAAGGTGCCAAGGACTGGACAGGACAGGAGGATGGTTGACAGTTGCAACTGGGTTTATTTTCCTAATGGTATTTTATAGTGTGGGAAAAGTATAATGGCAAATTAGTGTTTAAAGCTGGAATCCTTAATGGTGAAACTGCCAGGTCCGTTTGCGATATTACAACAGCAAAGAAGTTAATGCAAACAACAAATAATTTCTCTGACATTATTGCACACGCGATAGAACAGCAGAATATGCACTGCAATTTTCTCTCTTCACCTCCGCTTCGTCAACAAAACAAAAACAATATCAACAGCGGTGGGGCGGACAGTGGCGCTGTTTCCCCTACTGCAGATTCCATATTTAAAGGAGGTCATAATGTAACATGACTGAGATTGATTGACATGTCATCTGACTTCTGAGTTTTAGGATATCGGTCTAGATGAAGTGGAGTGCTCTTACCCCAGAGGCAGGATATGCTAGCCAACCCAGCTCTGCTGTGGCCGTCCGCGTGTCCATCACTGTCTCTGTAGGAGAGAGAGAGAGAGAGAGAGAGTGAGAGAGAGAGAGAGAGAGAGAGAGAGAGAGAGAGAGAGAGAGAGAGAGAGAGAGAGAGAGAGAGAGAGAGAGATAGAGAGAGAGAGAGAGAGATGAATAGAGAGAGAGAGAGAGAGAGAGAGAGAGAGAGAGAGAGAGAGAGAGAGAGAGAGAGAGAGAGAGAGAGAGAGAGAGAGAGAGAGAGAGAGAGAGAGCGAGAGCGAGAGCGAGAGAGAGAGAGAGAGAGAGAGAGAGAGAGAGAGAGAGATTGAATATACATTTCTGCTACTACCAATGTAATGCAAACACCTGTTCCAGTAAAACACCTCACTCCATTACTTTGTGTAAGACCATTCTTACTTCTCAGTCCATTGTAAACCATTGATATGAGCTAGATCTTAAATATCTCATTACTGGAAGTGTATCAGCCCTTTAACCAATGGGCCAGACAGAATCAGACAGATCAGACAGCCTACTCTATACATTTCATTAAATTTCACTACTGTCAAACTCTGACTCTGAGAGACACAGTATGAGCTATCACCACTCTCCACTTCTTCAGTAATAGACTGGTTCTGAAAAGAGGCCATGACATTCTTGGAGGGGAAGAGGGAGATATATTATCACAAATAAAAAGAGATGGAAAGAAGAAAATACTTGCCAAAACCAAAAGTATTGCATGACCTTCAGGAAGGTAAAATATGCTCACAGCTCCAAAGTTTTCTTACACTTGTTTGGGATAAGTGTGTAGGTGTAGTAAATACAGTACAGTATATAACAAACCATTCTCTGTGGACATCAATTCAAAGTGTTGCCCTGGGAAAATACATAATGTTGTTTTCCTGCCCCTCTGTGTTTGTTTTCACACAGTCTAAAAGTATATTCAGCCTGGGACTGATCAATAGGTTATTGGTGGGGGATTTCTACGGAGGAGTGCATTAAATATTGATGTACCGGGAAATATGGATCACATTCGTGATAATGCATCAGCAAGTATGCAAACACTGGTGCATGCCAACAGCCACACCTGGCTCGAAGGCAGAGGGGTTCAAACACAAAAACAACTAACACAGTGTCACACCCTGGCTCTGGGACTCTATATGTTGAGCCAGGGTGTGTTCATTCTATGTGTTCATTTTCTATGTTGGGTGTTCTAGGTTGTGTATTCTATGTTGGCCAGAGTGGCTCCCAATCAGAGGCAACGAGTGTCAGCTGTTGTGGGTTGTCTCTGACTGGGAGCCATATTTAAACTGTATGTTTTCCCTTGGGTGTTGTGGGTTTTTGTTCCGTGTCGGTATTGTTAACCGTGGACTTCACGAGTCGTGTTTTGTTTGATACTTTAATTAAATAAAGTCATGTTTGTTTCACACGCTGCGCCTTGGTCTACTCACTCCTACGACGATCGTGACAGAAAAACCCACCGTAAAAGGACCAAGCAGCGTGTCCAGGAGCAGGCAGACTGGACATGGGAGGAAGCGCCAGGAAAGGAGATGGAGAGGCTGGCGATGGCCCAGGTGGGCAAAGTGTGGTCCTGGGAGGACATGCTCGGGGGCAAGGGACCTTGGGGTAGGATCAAGGCCCTGGCGAGAGAGGAGCAGCGGCGTCAGCAGTGCCATCGTCGGACGGACGAGAGGCACCCCCAATAATTTTTTAGGGGGGGGCACACGGCATGGGCGACTGGGCAGCAGGAGGCTGCCACAGGGCGAAATAGGAGACGAGGAGAGAAGGCCACCGGGTTACGGGAGCCATTGGTGAGAGGAGGGAAGGAAGTTGTAGAGGCACGGCGAGAGGTACTGAGGTGTATTGCCAGTCCGGTCCGGCCCGTTCCTGATCCCCGTTTAAAGCCAGTGGTGTGTGTTCCCAGTACGGTCCGGCCTGTCCCTGCTCCACGCACCAAGCCTACGGTGTGCGTCGCCAGCCCGGCCTGTCCCTGCTCCACGCACCAAGCCTACGGTGTGCGTCGACAGCCCTGCCCGGCCTGTTCCTGCTCCACGCACCAAACCTACGGTGTGCGTCGCCAGCCCTGTCCGGCCTGTCCCTGCTCCACGCACCAAGCCTACGGTGTGCGTCGCCAGCCCAGTCCGGCCTGTCCCTGCTCCACGCACCAAGCCTACGGTGTGCGTCGTCAGCCCAGCCCGGCCTGTCCCTGCTCCACGCACCAAGCCTACGGGGTGCGTCGTCAGCCCAGTCCGGCCTGTCCCTGCTCCACGCACCAAGCCTACGGTGTGAGTCGTCAGACAGGTCCAGCCCGTTCCTGCCACTCGCACCAAGCCAGGGGTGCGAGTCGTCAGCCTGGTCCAGCCCGTTCCGGCCACTCGCACCAAGCCAGGGGTGCGAGTCGTCAGCCTGGTTCAGCCCGTTCCTGCTACTCGCACCAAGCCCGGGGTGCGAGTCGTCAGCCTGGTAAGACCGGTCAGCTGCTCCACAACGGAGCGTAAGCAATCCGCTCCGTCAATGTCCAGTCCAGATCCAGCCAGCGGGGTCAGACTGGACCAGGGGCGCTACGGGGGAATTATGGAAGGGTGGTGGTCAAGCCCGGAGCCGGAGCCGCCTCCGAGGAGGAATGCCCACCCAGCCCTCCCCTGTTTGGGGTTTTGTTGAGGCGCGGTCGCAGTCCGCGCCTTTAGGGGGGGGTACTGTCACACCCTGGCTCTGGGACTCTATATGTTGAGCCAGGGTGTGTTCATTCTATGTGTTCATTTTCTATGTTGGGTGTTCTAGGTTGTGTATTCTATGTTGGCCAGAGTGGCTCCCAATCAGAGGCAACGAGTGTCAGCTGTTGTGGGTTGTCTCTGATTGGGAGCCATATTTAAACTGTATGTTTTCCCTTGGGTGTTGTGGGTTTTTGTTCCGTGTCGGTATTGTGAACCGTGGACTTCACGAGTCGTGTTTTGTTTGATACTTTAATTAAATAAAGTCATGTTTGTTTCACACGCTGCGCCTTGGTCTACTCACTCCTACGACGATCGTGACACACAGCTTACAGAGCCACAAGGGCATTCACAACAACAGCACATTTTGGTATATTGGTGTTGTTTCACCACAACATTTGTTTTGATATTTTTTCGAATGTGGCTATCTCCGACTTTCAAAAAGCATTGATTCTGATATTTCTGTCTCTATCTATGTGATGTTTCTCTCTCTCTCTCTCTCTCTCTCTCTCTCTCTCTCTCTCTCTCTCTCACGCTCTCTCTCATTATCCATTATCTCTTTCCTTCTTACAGACATTCTGTGGACTCCTTCTTGTTGGCATGGAGTCACATCCCTTTATTCAAAGAATAAGGAAATTGCCCCAATATATCAACTGGTCTGTGGGTCTGTCTGACTGTCCATCTGTCTGTTTCCTCTCTTTGTCTCACTTCTCTCTCTCCCTCTATCTTTCTCCCTTCTTCACTCTTCCCTTCTCAATTTTTCTGGGAGCCGATAAATCCAGAGAGAGGGTCCGGTCCAATCACCTGCCAACCAACCAACCGCACCATGCACAATGCAGAAAAGTACCCCTCACTCTCACACCAACTCACCTTCCTACCAGTACTCCACACCCATCCCCTCCCACCTATCAGCAAAGTGGTCAGGGTAGTATCAAGTCATCCTGCCATTCTTCTCTTTCTTCATCTCTCTGTGTACAGCTACTTATTCCTAAATCCTAGTCTCAATGCAATACCCATAATGCTATAGCAATAACTGCATTGTGGTAGTGGGTTCTTTCAGGGTAACAGTTCATCATAGTCCCATTGAGACACTGACACTGACCTCAGGCAGAATGAGTGTTGAGCCCACTGATCTGATGTCAGTGCCTGTGGAGGCTGTTCTCTGTAGTCAGCAGAGGAGAGGAGAGCAGAACAGAGCAGAAGAGAGCGGGTCCAGGGCCAGCCGCAGGGTACCTGCCTGCCTTTCACTCCCACTGAGCTCAAAGCCTCATATTAATCCTATTAGGGCTTCTTCTGAATTAGCAGATCATCAGAGGAAATCTCAGATTCCTGCATAGAAGTATAGACTCTTTAGATTGACATCCAGGATAGATGTTGTAGACAAGACACTCCAAGACCATTTCCCCAGATAGCATATGAACACGTCATAAGCTATGGCAAAAATGTTTAGAACTACAGGACATTATCTGTAAAACTGCAAAACTGTCACTCAATCTCATGGCAGAATAGCATGAGATTACCTATAAAACTGCAAATGTTTCTCTCTGCCTCGTGGCAATATGTGTAGAATTGCAGGAAAGTATCTTTAAAAATAAAAAATTCTCTCAGCCTAATAGCAAAATGTGTAGAATAGCATGAGATTACCTATAAAACTGCACATTTTCCTTTTGCCCCATGGCAATATGTGTAGAATTTCAGGAAATTAGCTTTAAAACAGCAACATTGTCTCTAAGCCTCATGGCAAAATGTGCAAAATAGCATGAGATTAGCTCTAAAATTGCAAAAATGTTATCTTTGCCCCATGGCAAAATGTGTAGAATTGTAGGAAGTTAGTAGACCCCCCCCGTGCTCAGACCTTGCGAGGGGGCCCCGCGAAACTGCGGTACGCCCAATTGGTCAGTGGAGCGTTATCGGGCTTTATCACGAAAGGAACCATGCCAAGCCTGTCTTTACAGAGACCCACAGAACAAGCCACACCACTATCCCTCCTATGCAGTTAGGCAAGGTAGGACAACGAGAACGCAATGAGCCAGAACAAGTTAACATCTGTGTTCAGTGTCGAAGTAAATCCATTGCATTTACCAGCACACAATTTGTTCCAGTGTGCCAGCTGTGCTCTCCAATGATGGCACACTTATTCAGCATCCAGCTACCAATACCTGTAGGATTAGGTAGTCTCAGAGGTATTAGTATTGTTGCACTTCAAGATTACAAGTCCATCTCGTGGCATAACGACATCACACAGTTTCATTAAACCTCAGTAACACTTTACGCAGCTATATTACGACAAATCATGAGCCAGCAATAACACAGAACAATATCACAACATAATTTATTCCTCCTCGATAACAATACTTTAAACATCCCTATACCAACTAGTAAGTAAAACAATACAATTACAGTGCCATGCAAAAGTATTCAGACCCCTTGGATTTCTTCCGATTGTTTTGTGTTACAAAGTGGGATTAAACAACATATTTAATTATTTTCCACCATAATTTGCAAATAAATTCATAAAAAATCCTACAATGTGATTTTCTGGATTTTTTTTCCTCAATTTGTCTGTCATAGTTGATGTGTACCTATGATGAAAATTACAGGCCTCTCTCATCTTTTTAAGTGTGAGAACTTGCACAATTGGTGGCTGACTAAATACTTTTTTTTCCCACTGTAAATAAATACAAAATTACAAAAGGCACACGTAGCCTACATATCAATACATACACACAAACTATCTAGGTCAAATAGGGGAGAGGCGTTGCTTTATCTGTTTTTTGAAAACATGTTTGCTGTTCGTTACCAGGACGTGTACTCCGAGCATGTGCTGACCAACTGGCAAGTGTCTTCACTGACATTTTCAACATGTCCCTGACTGAGTCTGTAATACCAACATGTTTTAAGCAGACCACCATAGTCCCCGTGCCCAAGGACACTAAGATAACCTGCCTAAATGACTACCGACCCGCAGCACTGACGTCTGTAGCCATGAAGTGCTTTGTAAGGCTGGTCATGGCTCACATCAACACAATTATCCCAGAAACCCTAGACCCACCCTAATTTGCATACTGCCACAACAGATCCACAGATGATGCAATCTCTATTGCACTCCACACTGCCCTTTCTCACCTGGACAAGAGGAACACCTATGTGAGAATGCTATTCATTGACTACAGCTCAGCATTCAACACCATAGTGCCCTCAAAGCTCATCACTAAGCTAAGGATCCTGGGACTAAACACCTCCCTCTGCAACTGGATCCTGGACTTACTGACGGGCCGCCCCCAGGTGGTAAGGGTAGGTAACTACACATCAGCCACACTGATCCTCAACACGGGGGCCCCTCAGGGGTGCGTGCTCAGTCCTCTCCTGTACTCCCTGTCCACCCATGACTGCACGGCCAGGCACGACTCCAACACCATCATTAAGTTTGCCGACGACACAACAGTGGTAGGCCTGATCACCGACAACGATGAGACAGCCTATAGGGAGGAGGTCAGAGACCTGGCCGTGTGGTGACAGGATAACAACCTCTCCCTCAACGTGACCAGACAAAGGAGATGATTGTGGACTACAGGAAAAAAAAGAGGACTGAGCACGCCCCCATTCTCATCGACGGGGCTGTAGTGGAACAGGTTGAGTGCTTCAATTTCCTTGGTGTCCACATCACCAACGAACTATCATGGTCCAAACACACCAAGACAGTCATGAAGAGGGCACGACAAAGCCTATTCCCCCTCAGGAGACTGAAAAGATTTGGCATGGGTCCTCAGATCCTCAAAAAATTATACAGCTGCACCTTCGAGAGCATCCTGACTGGTTGCATCACCGCCTGGTATGGCAACTGCTTGGCCTCTGACCGCAAGGCACTACAGAGGGTAGTGCGTATGGCCCAGTACATCACTGGGGCCAAGCTTCCTGCCATCCAGGACCTCTATACCAGGCGGTGTCAGAGGAAGGCCCTCAAAATTGTCAAAGACTCCAGCCACCCTAGTCATAGACTGTTCTCTCTGTTACCGCACGGCAAGCGGTACCGGAGTGCCAAGTCTAGGTCCAAAAGACTTCTCAACAGCTTCTACCCCCAAGCCATAAGACTCCTGAACAGCTAATCATGGCTACCCGGACTATTTGCACTGCCCCCCCACCCCATCTTTTTACGCTGCTGCTACTCTGTTAATTATTTATGCATAGTCACTTTAACTCTACCCACATGTACATATTACTTCAACTACCTCAACTAGCCGGTGCCCCCGCACATTGACTCTGCACCGGTACCCACCTGTATATATAGCCTCCCTACTGTTATTTTATTTTACCTCTGCTCTTTTTTTCTCAACACTTCTTTGTTGTTGTTTTATTTTACTTTTTTATTAAAAATAAATGCACTGTTGGTTCAGGGCTGTAAGTAAGCATTTCACTGTAATGTCTGCACCTGTTGTATTCGGCGCATGTGACCAATAACATTTGATTTGATTTGATTTGATTTGATTTGAGCAGTATGAGATGGAAGGGAGTTCCATCCAATAATGGCTCTATATAAAACTGTACGCTTTCTTGAATTTGTTCTGGATTTAGGGACTGTGAAAAGACCCCTGGTGGCATGTCTGGTGGGGTAAGTGTGTGTGTCAGAGCTGTGTGTAAGTTGACTATGCAAACAATTTGGGATTTTCAACACATTACAGTTTCTTATAAAAAGAAGAAGTGATGCAGTCTGTCTCTCCTCAACTATTAACCAAGAGAGACTGGCGTGCATAGTATATATCAGCCATCTGATTACAATGAAGAGCAAGACGTGCCACTCTGTTCTGGGCCAGCTGCAGCTTAACTACGTATTTTCTTGCAGCACTTGACCACACGACTGGACAATAATCAAGATAAGACTAAACTAGAGCCTGCAGGACTTGCTTTTTGGAGTGTGGTGTCAAAAAAGCAGAGCATCTCTTTATTATGGACAGACCTCGCCCCATATTTACAACCATTGAATCTATCTATATGTTTTGACCATGACAGTTTACAATCTAAGGTAACGCCAAGTAATTTAGTCTCCTCAACTTGTTCAACAGCCACAGTATTCATTATCAGATTCAGCTGAGGTCTAGAACTTAGGGAATTATTTGTACCAAATACAATGCTCCCGTTTCTTTTTATCCTGAAAAGCTCCCCAGTATTTGCCAATGTCAAGCATACATATACCATGATGCAGCCACCACCATGCTTGAAAATAATGAGGCAGTTACTCAGTGATGTGTTGTGTTGGATTTGCACCAAAACATAAGGCTTTGCATTTAGGCCAAAAAGTGTATTCCTTTGCTGTATTTTTTTTTTTCAGTATTACTTCAGTGCCTTGTTGCATACAATATGCATGTTTTGGAATATTTGTATTCTTTATATTTGTATTCTTCTTAGGACTACAATGTTGTTGATCCATCCTGAGATTTCTCCCATCACAGCCAATTAAACTCTGTAGCTGTTTTAAAATCACTAGTAGCCTCATGGTAACATCACTGAGCAGTTTCATTCCTGTCCTGCAGCTCAGTTCAGAAGGACGACTGTATCTTTGATGTGTCTGGGTGGTTTAATACATAATCCACAACGTAATTATTAACTTGACCATGCTTAAAGATACTGTGCCTTTGGAAAGTATTCAGACCCTTGACTTTTTACACATTTTGTTTCGTTACCAGGCTCTGTCGTAGCCGGCTGCGACCAGGAGACCCATGGGGCGGCGCACAATTGGCCCAGCGTCGTCCAGGGTAGGGAAGAGAATGGCCGGCAGGGATGTAGCTCAGTTGGTAGAGCATGGTGTTTGCAACGCCAGGGTTGTGGGTTCGATTCCCACGGGGTGCCAGTATGAAAAAAAAAAAATTATGTATGTACTCACTAACTGTTAGTCGCTCTGGATAAGAGCGTCTGCTAAAATGACAAAAAGAATAATAATAAAAAAATGTTACAGTCTTATTCTAAAATTGATTCAGTTGTTTTTTTCCCTCATCAATCTACACACAATACCCCATAATGACAAAGCAAAAATAGGTTTTTAGAAGTTTTTGCAAATGTATTACAAATAAAAAACTGAAATATCAGATTTACATAAGTATTCAGACCCTTTAGTCAGTACTTTGTTGAAGTACCTTTGGCAGCGATTACAGCATCGAGTCTTCTTGGGTATGATGCTACAAGCTTGGCACACCTGTATTTGAGGAGTTTCTCCCATTCTTCTCTGCAGATCCTCTCAAGCTCTGTCAGGTTGGATGGAGAGCGTTGCTGCACAGCTATTTTCAGGTCTCTCCAGAGGTTTTAGATCGGTTTCAAGTCCAGGCTCTGGCTGAGCCACTCAAGGACATTCAGAGACTTGTCCCGAAGCCACTCCTGCGTTGTCTTGGTTGTGTGCTTAGGGTCGTTGTTCTGTTGGAAGGTGAACCTTCGCCCCAGTCTGAGGTCCTGAGCGCTCTGGAGCAGGTTTTCATCATGGATCTCTCTGTACGTTCATCTTTCCCTAGATCCTGACTAGTCTCCCAGTCCCTGCCGCTGAAAAACATCCCCACAGCATGATGCTGCCACCACCATGCTTCACCGTAGGGATGGTGCCAGGTTTCCTCCAGATGTGACGCTTGGCATTCAGGCCAAAGAGTTCAATCTTGGTTTCATCAGACCAGAGAATCTTGTTTCTCATGGTCTGAGAGTCTTTAGTTTTTACTGAGGAGTGGCTTCCGTCTGGCCACTCTACCATAAAGGCCTGATTGGTGGAGTGCTGCAGAGATGGTTGTCCTTCTGGAAGTTTCTCCCATCTCCACAGAAGAACTCTAGAGCTCTGTCAGAGTGACCATCGGGTTCTTGGTCACCTCCCTGACCAAGGCCCTTCTCCCCCGATTGCTCAGTTTGGCCTGGCAGCCAGCTCTAGGAAGAGCCTTGATGGTTCCAAACTTCTTCCATTTAAGAATGATGGAGGCCACTGTGTTCTTGGGGACTTTCAATGCTGCAGACATTTTTTGGTACCCTTCCTCAGATCTGTGCCTCGACACAATCCTGTCTCGGAGCTCTACGGACAATTCCTTCGACCTCATGGCTTGGTTTTTGCTCTGACATGCACTGTCAACTGTGGGACCTTATATAGACAGGTGTGTGCTTTTCCAAATCATGTCCAATTAATTGAATTTACCACAGGTGGACTCCCATCAAGTTGTAGAAACATCTCAAGGATGATCAATGGAAACAGGATGCACCTGAGTTCAATTTCGAGTCTCATAGCAAAGGGTCTGAATACTTATGTAAGTAAAGTATTTCTGTTTATTATTTTTAATACATTTGCTAAAATGTCTAAAACCTGTTTTCGCTTTGTCATTATGGTGTATTGTATGTAGATTGCTGAGGACAATTGTTTATTTAATCAATTTTAGAATAAGGCTGTAACGTAACAACATGTGGAAAAGTCAAGGGGTCTGAATACTTTCCGAATGTCTGATTTGTTATTGTTACCCATCTACCAATCACTCCTCTTCTTTATGGGGCTTTTGAAAAGCTCCCTGTTCTTTGTAGTTGAATCTGTGCTTGAAATTCAATACTTGACTAAGGGACCTTACAGATGTTGTATGTATGGGGGACAGAGGAAGGTTTAGTCATTCAAAAATGATGTCAACCCCTATTATTTCACACAGAATCCATGTAACTTATTATGTGATTTGTTAAGCCAAATTTGACTCCCGAACAAATTTAGGCATGCCTAAACAAAGTGGCTGAATACTTATTATGAGTTGTTTCTTTATCTTGGGGGAAAAAATATGTTTTTCCCACTTTGATAGTTAAATCCATTTTTTAAATGACAATGAAATCAATTTTAATCCCACTTTGTAACACAATAACATGTGAAGAAATCCAAGGGGTCTGAATACTTTTGCAAGGCACTGTACTGTACTATGAATTCCACAATGCAACATCACAAAATGAGTACGGATGCATTTGTTAGCAAAACCAGTTGTATAACAGGACAACCAATCCCAAGATGATTTTTAGGACACTGTGGTTGTTCCTACTTCCTTATCTGTTTTAATGTCCTATGTTGTTAGTGTCATCATGTGTCAGTGAGAGAGCTTTACAGTAGGCTAGTGTGACTGCTGTGTAGGAAAAATTCACACATGAAAAGTCTTCTATGCCACAATGTGTTATTGAACTGGATCTGTTTTTAGAATGGCATGCGTGACCCAATTTATTTGTAGGTTTTCTTATTTATAGAGCCACGGTTCTCTGGGTGACATGTTACACCATGAAAGCACCATCACTTCTCATCACAACAAGTTGATCACACAGTGATTCTCCTCAGACATACAGTACCTGTCAGGATGGGAAAAATGTTTCAGGCGTAGATACTGTCTGGCATTCTTTTACACACGATCAGAAGTTTTTTTATTCCTAGATCTAGATATTCTCTGTTTTTACGATGTATGTCTCCTCAGATTTGAGTGCTTTCAAAATGTTTAAAGGCTGAAGGTTCAAAATAAAGACACTTATTTACATTTTAGTCATTTAGCAGACACTCTTATCCAGAGCGACTTACAGTTAGAGAGTGTATACATTTTCATACTGGCCCCCCGTGGGAAACGAACCCACAACCCTGGCGTTGTAAGCGCCATGCTCTACCAACTGAGCTACAGGGCATACACACTTATCAGGAAAGGTTCAACACGTGCACAGGTTTGGTGATCCTGTGATAAAAATATTGCACAGAAATAACACCCTTCTATGACACACTGTAATTGTTATGGTTGGCCAAAGTGACCAGCTACTGTGGGAGATCTAATGGTCCAGATGATTGCCTCTCGATAAAAATGTAACCACAACCTTAGCCACCATGGCCTAAGTATTCATAGAATGGACAATCAATGCATGTTGCTGTACAAATGTATAATCAAATCAAATCAAATTGTATTGGTCACATACACGTGTTTAGCAGATGTTATTGCGGGTGTAGCGAAATGCTTGTGCTTCTAGCTCCGACAGTACAGTAATATCTAACAAGTAATATCTAACAATTTCACAACATATACCCAATACACACAAATCTAAGTAAGGAATGAATTAAGAATATATACCTATATGGACGAGCGATGTCAGAGAAGCATGGACTAAGATACAGTAGAATAGTATATAATACAGTATATACATATGAGATGAGTAATGCAAGTTATGTAAACATTATTAAAGTGACTAAGATACCGTAGAATAGTATAGAATACAGTATATACATATGAGATGAATAATGCAAGATATGTAAACATTATTAAAGTGGCTAGTGTTCCATTTCTTAAAGTGGCCAGTGATTTCAAGTCTATGTCTATAGGCAGCAGCCTCTAATGTGCTAGTGATGGCTGTTTAACAATCTGATGGCCTTGAGATAGAAGCTGTTTTTCAGTCTCTTGGTCCCAGCTTTGATGCACCTGTACTGCCCTCACCTTCTGGATGATAATGGGGTGAACAGGCAGTGGCTCGGGTGGTTGATGTCCTTGATGATCTTTTTGGCCTTCCTGTGACATCGGGTGCTGTAGGTGTCCTTGAGGGCGGGTAGTTTGCCCCCGGTAATGTGTTGGGCAGACCGCAACACCCTCTGGAGAGCCTTGCGGTTTCGGGCGGTGCAGTTGCCGTACCAGGCGGTGATATAGCCGGACATGATGCTCTCAATTGTAGTCAATAGTCTGTGCATGACAGCAGTATCAGAGATCATGATTAAATACCCTGACCCACTGAAACACAGGTCCATATGGATACAATATCAGTAACTCTTTGTTCAGTGGTGGTTGGCCAGTGTCCTCACTCACTGAGTTCAAATCTTTATATAAACCTGTCTTATCTATAACACAGTGAGGACAAATATTAAGGGTTCAAGTAATATGTATGTATGGACACAACTAACATAATATGAAGTGTGGCCTTGAACTTATGGCTCAGTTGGGCTGTGTGGCTCAGTTGGTAGAGCATGGTGCTTGCAACTCCAGGGTTGTGGGTTCGATTCCCATGTGGGGACCAGTACGGGAAAATGTATGCACTCACTACTGTAAGTCACACTGGATAAGAGTGTCTGCTAAATTACTTAAATGTAAAACTATTCTGCTAATTACCCAGCAGCCTCTGATCTTCTTAACCTCAGCTCAAAGATAAGCCATAACAACATATCACAGGTGCAACACCATGTTCAACATATCTGAAAGCACATTTACCCAATAGATTTATCAACATAGTTTGTTTTGGGCGACTGCCCATGGATTCAGGGCAGAGCTATAGGCGAGAGCGCTCTTTTTGCCCTAACAAACATAACTTTATTTTTCCCTCAGTAGGAACAAACAAAAGTATGTATTTGTGCAATTCAAACACAGAGGGGTATGGGCATTGATCATGGATGAAGGGCAAATGTGAAAGAATACACTCACAGTGTCTCACCCCACCCAAAAGCTGTGACTATAGCCTCCTATTCCATCGATACAAATGGTTTAAATTCCTCAAAATATATGGTTGCAACTGTATCACTGATGGTCGGCAGGTAGCTTAGTGGTTAAGAGCGTTGTACCAGTAACCGAAAGGTCACTGGTTCTAATCCCCAAGCCGACTAGGTGAAAAATCTGTCGATGTGCCCTTGAGCAAGGCACTTAACCCTAATTGCTCCTGTAAGTCGCTCTGGATAAGAGCGTCTGCTAAATGACCAATTTATTTATTGTAACAAATTCACAGCTGCAAGTACTGTAGATCTGAACAACTTTATAGGCCCAAAACAGGACCTAGTTTTGAATTGGTTGATAACTGAATACTGACACTGTGTGTGTTCTCTTTTCAATCATCTAGGCATATCTCCCAAATATATCTCATAACTGACATTGGCTTCAGAGCATTTGCACAATAATGGCATATACACTCATTTGCATCAGCCTCTATCTCTGTTTGTACATTATTCCTTTACAAATGACTTTGTAAATAGTGCTGCAGTACATAAATTAAATGTAATTGTCTATCATAGTAAGTGGCTACATTGTCAGCCATTCGCTGGAGGCTTCAGACAAATCACATTTTGAGTACTGAAGGAGAATACATATGAGCCCAGTACTGAGGGAGTTCTCACATTAGTGACTGTGTTGGAGGGACAGATACCTAACTGTGTACCAGTGCACTGGGCAGGGGAGACTGGGTTATGGTGGAAAGTCTGACTGAGCTAATTAAACACCAGTCAGTGGTGACACAGCTCCCTTGACCCTGCTAGAATGTGCGCTAACATTTATTTAGTTACTCCAAGTCAAATCCCATTCCAACTCAGTGTGGGTGACACATGTATAAGCCTGGAACTGTTCCAGTTGAATTTAGAGTGAAGAGATTTCAGGGAGGAGGCAGTGTGAGGCACACTCCTCTCATGGGACATTAGCTTTCTCTCTCTGTCGCTTTCTCTTTCCTCTGTCAAAAACAAACCATGCTTTGAATAAACTACAGCATAACATGTTTGGCATATATTGTATGCACTGTATATCCAAGTTGCCAGCTGAGATAAACAGAGATCAAAACAAGTGCTGTTTGAATCAAAGAGTTGGGAAATATATTTCCCTCCTTAAACTCCTGACAAAACTGTCCTTCACATACACACACACACACACACACACACACACACACACACACACACACACACACACACACACACACACACACACACACACACACACACACACAGGATATAGTGTGTGCCAGGCTCTGCTGTTCTCCCTGTAGAGGACATGGGGGAGCGATGCAGTGCAATTAATTTCTGCTCTCCAGGCACTAATTAATTACCATTCTCTACGGTAGTTTGTCTGAAACAGGAAAGGTCAGCAGGACTGCTCTGGCCATCAGTAGAGAGACAGAGAGAGAGACTTCTGCAAATACAAAACACCAACTTAGAGCACCAGAGGAATCAGGAAGGATGACTAAGGTTAACACCACTTCCAAGACAAGTGTAAAACTATGTTTCCATAAAACCCTCAAAACTGAATCATCCGTGTGGAGAACAGTGAAAAGTGATCTGAGGAGCTCGTTTAGATCTGGGCTCTCCTACTGTAATGAATGATTGCTTGCCCAAGATGATTGAGTGAAGAGGGGGTGACCCACTCAGTACCTCTCCCTGCATATATGTCATCAGTAGAACTCCTGCTGCTGAAAGAGTGATTGGAGGAATGACTGGGCTCTGATTGAGTTGAACAGGCCGTGGATGGACATGCCATGAGAGAACATGGACGACAGACAGACCAGACTGCCCAAAGCATGAGACAAATACCTTCCAAAAGACACCATCCCTATGAATTCACAAGATATGTGCATTTTACAATGATTTCACCTAAAATTATGGTGAACTCCTTTGAACTGCTTTCATGACTGAATCGCACATTCTAGTTATAGCGCTTTCTATTTTTGTCCATGCCATTACAGATTCATCATTGGGTAAATTGAGTATTGCAGCAGACTCTATCCTACGGCTCCTGTGGCAGTTTGCACACAGCTGTGCCTCAGTACATGCTGTACATTAGCTGAGGAGAGACCAACCCTATTACTCCTTGATGAAGACTGCACTATAACCCAGTACAAAGCCTATTGAGACTTGGCATACATACACAGCTCTTAGTTGCAACACATTATGGACTCCATTACAGCCCTGTTACTGGCTCCCTCACAGCTCTGTGTAGATGTCATTATCTCACAGCACTCTGGAACAGGCGAGAATAGAATTGCAGGTAGTTACATTCTGAATTCACCATGATTTGACACCCTAAATTCCATTGTAATTGCAGTCAGTTCTCCAGCTTTATAGTTCAGTATATTGTGTTAGTCTCGATATTTAACATGCTCTCACTGTGGCGTCTGCCTGCCTCATATTTGACTTGAAGTGATGACAGCTCAATTACCTGCTGATCCATTGAGCAGGGCTGAAGAGTTCTGGTTAAAGCACCAACAGAGCAGGTGAACAGTCATTCTGAACAGACAGAAGTAATGCTATGTTACTGGTGAGAGAGAGACAAAAAGCAAAGGTCCCCATTGAGACCAAAACCTTTCATACCTTACACTTCCACCAAATACTAGCAGAAGGGATCGTAACTTATGTTCTCCCCTGTGCATGGGGTATATAACTCTGACTGGTCATTTAAAAAGCTTGGCTTCAGATAGTAGCTCACACAAATGGGGTAAAAGCTAATTGCAGGCATCCATCTTTGCTGACATACCCCACCTGGAAGGGGCATGGCTAGAAGGGATCCAGCTTTTGTCAAATTATCTTTAAAAGTAGATTTTCTTTGCATTTGAGCTAACCCTAACCCTAACCCTTTTCCTAACCGTAACCTAAATCTTCTAACCTGCTACGTTAATTCTCCTAACCTGCTGTGTAAGTTCTCCTAACCTGCTACGAAAAGTCAAATCTGACGTTAATTTGACAAAAGCTGGATCCTTTCTAGCCATGACCACCTTGAAGCTGTAAGTAGGAACCTGTTAGCCAGGAATTAGACTCAGAATAATACCAGCCACAAATGATTTCCATGTATGAGTGGATGGGATGAGACCCTTTCTCTTTCTCTCACTATCTCACTCTATCTCTTTCATACTCAATCCCTCTCTCTGTGTCCTGGGAGTCTATTATAAACAACATGTCTGGCCTTCCGCAGGAGACCATCACATCCTCACTGTGCCTCCCAGAGCACCAGGCTAGCTCCATTTCTGCGCTCCGATCACATTAAACAGACAAAATATAAAACACACACACACTCTCATATTTATTTGAATGATTTATTATGGAAAACAACCATACTCAGACAGATATGTCTAGAGAATGTATTGACTCTTGAGGCACATTGTGACATGGCCCTAAATAACCGGAACAATAGGAGACTGAAAGGTATTCTTCAGGTAAGGAACAGTGAGAGAGACAGCGGTATAGTGCTACCCACATCAAACACAACACAGGGACCATGGAGAGAAGTATATTTAGATGCGTTGTAACCTGAAACAGTAGCTCTACAGAACATACAGCCCCAGGGGAGAATATACAAGATAAATATATTCAATGCAGTATACCTGCCTGCTGTAGGAGACCCAATGACATCTGGCCATAGGCACAGTTCTTAAGCTCCTGTGAGGAATTATTCACAGAGTTACTTAGAGGAAGGGGGGAAAGTGGAGGAATGAAGAAAACAAACATATTAATCATGTTCTCTCAAATTGGGAGGCTTGAAAATAAATCCTATCAGACTATTCAATTACCATTCCAGCTGACAAACCACATTCTCCAAGTTGTTGTAAGTATTTCTGATACAGTGTGTGTTGACTGGGAGTGAAGTAGAGTGTTGACAGGCTATTGAGTAGACACAACTGAACAACATTGTCTCTCTGTCCTACCCAGAGCACTGAGCAGAGCACCCTCCACTGTGTTGACAGCGCTACATGTTACATTTTACTGCTACCAATGCTACTGGAGAGAAGTGCTGACCAAATGTCACCACCCGAACAGCCTGATGGTGACAACTGTGTTTTTCAAGAGTGGCTGTCAGACATGCGCTAGCCCTGTGTAAAAACGTCTGGACTATGGAGTTTAAATACGATATGGCCAGGGGCCACCAAGACCACTTGAGTGGCAGTGCAGAAGGGCAAGCTGGCTCACTTGTGGAAAACACCTCACGGACACTCCAGGTGAAGTGGCAGTGAGTTGAGTGTTTGGGGGGGATTTGAAGCAAAGTGGTTAAGAGGGGGAAAATGTCCCTCATGGTCAAGAGAAACATAAAAACAGTTTTTGTATGATCTCCTTTAAGACTAAACTCAGCAGTGAGCGTGTTGAAACTCTGAGATCTGTTGTAAGCATGTGTTTATCATGAAAATAAATGTATGTATGTATGCTTGTGGCATGCGTTACATGTGTGCATGTAATGTAACTGACAGGTGGCAAATTTTACCCTATGGATATGGCACATTTACCTTGCCTGTCATGTTGGGTTACCCTTGCTATGGGCTGACAAGTGCAGATGGACCGAGACAGGTGTGTACACGTGTGTGCCTGTGGGTGTCTTAGCTATTTGGACTGGGGAGCAGGTAAAAAGGTCACCAGTCATGTGATATGTGAGAAGGAGGGGCTGAGGAAAACGATGGCTGGGATGAAGTAGTGGGTTTTAAGGAAAATGGAGGTAGAGGAAGATGGAGATGTAGAGGACGTATGTTTGGTACCGTAAGGGTAGAGGTAAACTTAACTCACAGCAGCTGCTTGAAGAATCAGAGGTCTATCACTACTGCCATGCTTTCATACATTTACATTTTAGTCATTTAGCAGACGCTCTTATCCAGAGCGACTTACAGTTAGTGAATACATATATATATATATATTTTTTATACTTGCCCCCCCGTGGGAAACGAACCCACAACCCTGGCGTTGCAAACGCCATGCTCTATCAACTGAGCTACATCCCTGCCGGCCATTCCCTCCCCTACCCTGGACGACGCTGGGCCAATTGTGCGCCGCCCCATGGGTCTCCCGGTCGCGGCCGGCTGCGACAGAGCCTGGATTCGAACCAGGATCTCTAGTGGCACAGTTTGCACTGCGATGCAGTGCCTTAGACCACTGCGCCACTCAGGAGCAGACAGGTTGGTATAGAGTGCTGAGATTCTCCTCTCAGGCAGAAATCTGACTCTGGGCAGCTGTTAGCTGAGGTAGGGGCCTGTCAATGTTCCCTATGACTGAGGGCCAATGGTGGCCTGTGACTCGAGGCCTGAACTCCCCTAGCGGAGCAGCTTGAAGGTCCTCTGACTCGAGGCCTGAACTCCCCTAGCGGAGCAGCTTGAAGGTCCTCTGACTCTGAGCATGGCTACAGTATGTCTCTATCAGTATCTCTAGGGCAAACTTGACTCGGAGCAGCTGGCCACCGTGGTCCCCCGGCGAGGGGTATGTTTCCACCTCTGTAAACACTTCACGTCCACTCAGGAAGAATGAGTCCTCTGTGACAATACTCCCCTACGCTCACTCAAAAACTAACAAATACTCCTCCTCTCTATCTCTCGATCTTATCTTTCCCAAAGGCTACTCTAAAATCTATCCTCTTTTTTTATTTTTTTATTTTTTTATTTTTTTCTCGCAAATATATATACAGTGGGGAGAACAAGTATTTCATACACTGCTGATTTTGCAGGTTTTCCTACTTATAAAGCATGTAGAGGTCTGTCATTTTTATCATAGGTACACTTCAACTGTGAGAGACGGAATCTAAAACAAAAATCCAGAAAATCACATTGTATGATTTTTAAGTAATTAATTTGCATTTTATTGCATGACATAAGTATTTGATACATCAGAAAAGCAGAACTTAATATTTGGTACAGAAACCTTTGTTTGCAATTACAGAGATCATACGTTTCCTGTAGGTCTTGACCAGGTTTGCACACACTGCAGCAGGGATTTTGGCCCACTCCTCCATACAGACCTTCTCCAGATCCTTCAGGTTTCGGGGCTGTTGCTGGGCAATACGGACTTTCAGCTCCCTCCAAAGATTTTCTATTGGGTTCAGGTCTGGAGACTGGCTAGGCCACTCCAGGATCTTGAGATGCTTCTTACGGAGCCATTCCTTAGTTGCCCTGGCTGTGTGTTTCAGGTCATTGTCATGCTGGAAGACCCAGCCATGACCCATCTTCAACGCTCTTACTGAGGGAAGGACATTGTTGGCCAAGATCTCGCGATACATGGCCCCATCCATCCTCCCCTCAATACGGTGCAGTCGTCCTGTCCCCTTTCCAGAAAAGCATCCCCAAAGAATTATGTTTCCAACTCCATGCTTCAAGGTTGGGATGGTGTTCTTGGGGTTGTACTCATCCTTCTTCTTCCTCCAAACACGGCGAGTGGAGTTTAGACCAAAAAGCTCTATTTTTGTCTCATCAGACCATATGACCTTCTCCCATTCCTCCTCTGGATCATTCAGATGGTCATTGGCAAACTTCAGACGGGCCTGAACATGTGCTGGCTTGAGCAGGGGGACCTTGCGTGCGCTGCAGGATTTTAATCCATGACGGCGTAGTGTGTTACTAATGGTTTTCTTTGAGACTGTGCTCCCAGCTCTCTTCAGGTCATTGACCAGGTCCTGCCGTGTAGTTCTGGGCTGATCCCTCACCTTCCTCATGATCATTGATGCCCCACGAGGTGAGATCTTGCATGGAGCCCCAGACCGAGGGTGATTGACCGTCATCTTGAACTTCTTCCATTTTCTAATACTTGCGCCAACAGTTGTTGCCTTCTCACCAAGCTGCTTGCCTATTGTCCTGTAGCCCATCCCAGCCTTGTGCAGGTCTACAATGTTATTCCTGATGTCCTTACAAAGCTCTCTGGTCTTGGCCATTGTGGAGAGGTTGGAGTCTGTTTGATTGAGTGTGTGGACAGGTGTCTTTTATACAGGTAACGAGTTCAAACAGGTGCAGTTAATACAGGTAATGAGTGGAGAACAGGAGGGCTTCTTAAAGAAAAACTAACAGGTCTGTGAGAGCTGGAATTCTTACTGGTTGGTAGGTGATCAAATACTTATGTCATGCAATAAAATGCAAATTAATTACTTAAAAATCATACAATATGATTTTCTGGATTTAAATTCCGTCTCTCACAGTTGAAGTGTACCTATGATAAAAATTACAGACCTCTACATGCTTTGTAAGTAGGAAGACCTGCAAAATCGGCAGTGTATCAAATACTTGTTCTCCCCACTGTATATATATATATATATATATATATATATATATATATATATGTACAGTGAGGGAAAAAAGTATTTGATCCCCTGCTGATTCAGTACATTTTCAGACATGATCAGTCTATAATTTTAATGGTAGGTTTATTTGAACAGTGAGAGACAGAATAACAACAAAAAAATCCATAAAAACGCATGTCAAAAATGTTAGAAATTGATTTGCATTTTAATGAGGGAAATAAGTATTTGACCCCTCTGCAAAACATGATTTAGTACTTGGTGGCAAAACCCTTGTTGGAAATCAGAGGTCAGACGTTTATTGTAGTTGGCCACCAGGTTTGCACACATCTCAGGAGGGATTTTGTTCCACTCCTCTTTGCAGATCTTCTCCAAGTCATTAAGGTTTCGAGGCTGATGTTTGGCAACTCGAACATTCAGCTCCCTCCACAGATTTTCTATGGGATTAAGGTCTGGAGACTGGCTAGGCCACTTCAGGACCTTAATGTGCTTCTTCTTGAGCCACTCCTTTGTTGCCTTGGCCGTGTGTTTTTGGTGATTGTCATGCTGGAATACCCATCCACGACCCATTTTCAATGCCCTGGCTGAGGGAAAGAGGTTCTCACCCAAGATTTGACGGTACATGGCCCCGTCCATCGTCCCTTTGATGCGGTGAAGATGTCCTGTCCCCTTAGCAGAAAAACACCCCCAAAGCATAATGTTTCCACCTCCATGTTTGATGGTGGGGATGGTGTTCTTGGGGTCATAGGCAGCATTCCTCCTGAGTTGAGTTGATGCCAAAGAGCTCGATTCTGGTCTCATCTGACCACAACACTTTCACCCAGTTCTCCTCTGAATCATTCAGATGTTCACTGGCAAACTTCAGATGGCCCTGTATATGTGCATTCTTGAGCAGGGGGACCTTGCGGGCGCTGCAGGATTTCAGTCCTTCACGGCGTAGTGTGTTACCAATTGTTTTCTTGGTGACTATGGTCCCAGCTGCCTTGAGATCATTGACAAGATACTCCCGTGTAGTTCTGGGCTGATTCCTCACCGTTCTCATGATCATTGCAACTCCACGAGGTGAGATCTTGCATGGAGCCCCAGGCTGAGGGAGAATGACAGTTCTTTTGAGTTTCTTCCATTTGCGAATAATCGCACCAACTGTTGTCACCTTCTCACCAAGCTGCTTGGCGATGGTCTTGTAGCCCATTCCAGCCTTGTGTAGGTCTACAATATTGTCCCTGACATCCTTGGAGAGCTCTTTGGTCTTGGCCATGGTGGAGAGTTTGGAATCTGATTGATTGATTGCTTCTGTGGACAGGTGTCTTTTATACAGGTAACAAACTGAGATTAGGAGCAGTCCCTTTAAGAGTGTGCTCCTAATCTCAGCTCGTTACCTGTATAAAAGACACCTGTGAGCCAGAAATCTTTCTGATTGAGAGGGGGTCAAATACTTATTTCCCTCATTAAAATGCAAATCAATTTATAACACTTTTGAAATGCGTTTTTCTGGATTTTTTTGTTGTTATTCTGTCTCTCACTGTTCAAATAAACCTACCATTAAAATTATAGACTGATAATTTATTTGTCAGTGGGCAAACGTACAAAATCAGCAGGGGATCAAATACTTTTTTCCCTCACTGTATATACATACATACAGTGGGGAGAACAAGTATTTGATACACTGCCGATTTTGCAGGTTTTCCTACTTACAAAGCATGTAGAGGTCTGTAATTTTAATATTTTTTTTTGCTAAAAGTATTATTATATGATTGATCGATTGA